>NW_010519541.1:0-28182 GCF_000687285.1 Phaethon lepturus
GGTGCGGGGTCTGCTCGGCCGATTCAAGTGCTGCTCTGGCGGGGAGGGTTGCGGGTGGGTTTGGAAAGCCCTTTTCTCCTTTTGTCTTGCGTTTTTGCGTGTGGAGGGGTGGTATTTGGTAACTTCTTGCTGAGGAAAGTTCTTGCAAGTCTTGTGAAACGGTTTGTAGCTGGAGGAGCCCGTGGCTGGTAGGCCTGTGAGAAGACAGCCCTGTTCCAGCAGCAGAGGTGCTTTGATGTCTCCTTTACTTACCTAAAGAGACAGAAGACAGACCTAAACAAACTGTAGGGGTAATGAAAAGCCAAAAGAAACAAGCAGAAAACCTGGCTTTGTGCTACATAAACTCCTCTGTTGTGCAGAGCGAGAAGAAATGCTGGCCTGAGACTTTCTCCTGGCAGCTTGTGGGTGTGTTGTGAGAATTGAAATAAAGAAAACCAGCCCCATAAATGAGGGCAAGCAAGCTTCCTGTGATGGAGCTTCTCTGCTGAGAAAGAGGAGCTAGGAAGCCAACTAGGATAGATACAGAAGTGGAAGTCATCAAGGAAAGCAGAGTGAGCTTAGGAAAATATATTGCTTTGGCCTTTATTTATACCTTAATGCTGATGCCAGGTCCACCAGCATTAAAATCTTATTTTAGATTGTAAAACAAACAGAAGGAAAACAAAAGAACTGATCTTTAAAGAGCTGAGGTGGAGGTAAGAATTGAGATAAACAGAAAAATCAATGTTATCAGCAACCCAGAAACCAATTTTCAAATACATGTGTTTAGTATGGCAAGCAGTCTGAATCTTGTAGGAGCGTAAATCATTACCTTGCCTACAGAAAAGGGGAGAAAAAGCAGGGAAGCAATATCAAAGAATTTGAGTCACGTACGTGCACTTTAACTATCAGAAAGTTAGTAATAGCTATATGACTGCATGACTTCTGAGAATAAAAATGTAAACAATAATGTAGTGACTTGATTTTTTTTTTTAATCTAAATGTTGAAATAAAACGTAACTTCTACACTGTGCAATTTCTACTCTGCTATACCTGTGGATTGCTGCTCCATGTGTGGGTGTTGGTCCCATCCCTTGGGACCATCCTACTGGTTTTAAGAGTTTTCAAGGTAACCGTGTTATGAATATTCCTTTTGTCCCTGTAGTGCCATCTCAATTTGGTATCAAACAAGCGTTTATCAAACCACACCTGCATAGGTATGCTAAGGGTTACCTTTGCTTCTCCTGCCGCGGTAGGACACCTTTCTCTGCCGCACTCAAGTAGGTTGGCTGCAGTGGAAGAGCCTCCCAAGCGAAAGCTCTGGGGAGGAGGGAAGGCCTGGGGTGGTTTCTACTAAGGGGGAGGGAGGAGAAGCGAAGGAAGGGACAGTTACTGTGAGCACTAACTCTCAAAACCTTTGGCATTGTTGCCAAGAGTAGGCCTGCTGTAATGGCTGTAACCTGTAACAAACACTGAGCTGTTTGCTGTGTTTCAAAGCTTCTGCTTGCTAGCCAGGCATTTGGCAGGTCACCTCTGCCGATACAGCCCCGTGCACTTGTGCCTGACCTTGCTGAACTGCTTTTAATCATGTTTGTCCAGCTTCCCATTTTCATGAATGCATAGGAGAAAAATCTGTGTAGTTTTTGTGGTCTGCAAGATCTGTACTTCCCGCTTTGCATGGAGCAGGGTCCTCTGTATGCGTTTAGTGATGTGTTCACCTGTGTGGGCAATAATTCTATGTCCAAGTGTCAGGTGCCATCAAACAAAAGTAGAGGTAATCCCAGAGGACTGCCAGTTGTTTTTTCAACAGTACTGGGTTATTGCCTACTGAGCGTATCTACTTGCAGTTTTTCAAAAAGTTTTGTATTCTTAAGAAGGCATTTTTCCTGACAGCTCTTGGTTAGTACTAGTGAAATATTCTCAGTGATTCATCTTTGGTTATGCCACCATGAAAGAAAAATGCTCTTTTCTTTGTACTTGGAAATAAAGTAGTGGAAGAAGCAGGAAGTATGTGTGATTTGTAATCCTATAATGGCTCAGGAAGCATACTGTGTTAAATATATATATGTGTGTGTATACTTACGTTTTTTCCTTCTCAGACCTTGCTAAGAATATAGACAGGTGGATGTTTAAGAGTCTTGCACATCTGGGTGTTGAGTGTCCCTGCCATAGCTGGATGTTCTCCAAATAATCCATTCCTGACTGACAGCTTCCAGAACATGGGTGCTTCAGTTTTTTTCTCTGTTTAACCAATTCATTTTTTCATTTTCTGTGAAGGCCTATAGTGACTTCAGTAACATAATCTTCATTTGAAAGTGTTACTGATTATCCAAACTTTGTGTTCATGAATCAGCCTCAACCTAGTTAGTATTTTTTTAATGTGACCAGGGGTGTTGAATGTGAATGAACATTGAATGTTCAGAGCAATATTTGTTTTTTATATTACCACTTCTTTTTGTCATGCATGACTGGTTGTGCTAAAGCCGGAGTTTCCTTACCGTAATAGACTTCTGCATCGTGTCTCTAAGACAAAAGGAATCTGTAGATCTGTTTTACATCGGTTCTTCAGCCAGGGAGATGACAGGTGTTGAAAGCCAACATGAAAGAGAGTGAATCAGTAAAAGGATCAAAGGCATTTTTACTTCCTGACCCCAAAGTTTCTGCCATTTTTTGAGGAACGCTGCTGTCACAGTGTGCATTGCAAAATTGTCCTGCATTCTGTGGGCTAAATAGCAGCCTGGTTACAGCACAGCCAGTTGGTCTGCTCGCTGTGGGATTAAGAGTGTGTGCCTGCAAAAATGTGTGTTGGCAGGCATATGCTCGTATATACATTATTTCTATGGCACATCTGTGTCTCTGATGGAGGTTTCTGTCAGCAGTTGTCTTGGTAAGACATTAATATCTCCACACTTCAGACTGATGTAGCAAAAGTGACAGAAATCTGTAGCAAAGATCTGATCTGTAGATGTTAACCACAGAATAAGTTGGGTTTGGGGAGTTACGAGAGCAAAGCCATTTTTCTGTCTTGCCTCTTTTGAGATTAGTCAGTCGAACTGTGCTGCTTTTTTGAATGCTGGTTTTCAGGAATACATTTTGCAGCAGTTAGCTATTGTTGGCCTGTTACTCTTTGAGACAGATAATATTCATTATGCTAACTTCCTTTAAAATCCTAAGAAATTGTTGTGTTGTTAGAAAGTATATTCACTTTCAAACCAAACGCATTCCTTTCTAAAGCTTGTTGTTATCTACTTGAGTAAGTCTTTGAACACTAAGTAGTTTATAGTTCTCCAAGGTACAAAACTAATTACCTGTCACACACCTGACAATCAGTGCATAGCTTGCTCCCAAAAGCCACCGTCTGTTCTGTTCGTTTTTGTGACTTTTGCCACATATGCTTAATGCCATTCCCCCATAGTAAAACACTCTGTAATACCCCTGCTCTCTTGGTTGGATAACCAATGCTTCTTGATACCATTTGAGATTGTTGTATGTCGTGGACGAATGGGGAGTGGTTAAGCATAAATTACTCAATTTTAGTTCCTTCCTGTACTTTTTTTAATAAATCAACCAAATAAGACATGGTAATTATTTGTTACATAATACTATCAACATACTATAGGATTTATACTAACTATGTAGAAATTAACTACACAGAAACACTCAAATGCCAGGGCTTTGTCTATGAAATGTGTGCCCATTTTGAAAATCATTCTGATGGATAAGAACTTGGTTTGAATACAAAAATCCACAGTGCTGTTAAAAGTTATGCCCTTTCACAGAAAATCACCAATCATCCAGATGAAGTGCTGTCAGATTGCTTTAGAAACAAGAGTTGCCGGTTCCTAGAAGACCAGGGAGAAAGCGAAGTCTATCATTAAAGTTTACAGGTCTCCTGTAAAAAACATTAGTACGTCTATTTCACATTTACTCTTATTTGTTAATGAAGAGATTAATTCTATCAAAATATACACTTCATGACTATGAATATTGCAGCAGACTTGCAAAATAATCTATAAAAATAAATACTGTCAGCAGGGTTTATTTCTTGTAAACACCAAAAATAGTCTAAAACTAATGTTTGTGAATACTTTGTAGAATAACAGTGTGTTACCAAAATTCCAGAAGGAATATTGTTTGGGGTTAAAAGAAGAGTAATTAAAGGATATTTTCTTTTAGGACACTGGGGAGTATATATCCTCTCAAAAACTTTCAAACTAGACATTGAATGTAAGTTATATTTCCTAGTTGTTTACTGAATAAAAACACTGGGTGAAATTGTGTATTGCTGTCTGTATACAAGTACAAATTCTATTAACTGTTTGCATGTTCTGTATTTATTGTCAACAGCTGAAAAGAAATATGCCAGCATACTTGACTCCTTGGAGGGTTTCTCCGTGTGTCTTTAGATCCTCCAAATCAGAACTCCTGCCAAACCTCGCCAGTGATGGAGTTGTCTGTGCTCCGCTTCAAACATTCACTGAAGAGGAGACAATGCTGAAAAATATGGGTACCTACTATCTGTGTAGTTAAAATTCAGAAATGTCTAACTAGAAGGGAATTTTTAGCTTAAAAAATTATTTTCATTATTTAATTCTAGTTAAATGTTGAGATTGTGGTGTGGGATTGTGCTTCATTTTAAAACTGCTTTAGTTCATAGGAGAAAAATGTACTGTTCTTGTTCCATGTTACCATAGCACAGTTCCACATACCACAGTGCAGTGTACTCTGCATAAATAAATATTAACTCTTTAAAACTGTTGCTGTCGCAGAAGTGAAGTTGCATGGCCTTGACTCGTGCCCTTTCTGAAGTGTTTAGTTCAGCTACACTTAACTGCTCGGGCTGGTTTTCAGAGATTTCAAGTATACCCAGAACGGTGGCATGGGATGTGTCTGCCATGCAGCCAGGCCTGCACGAAGATGACAGTGTTTCAGAAGGGATCCTCAGAGCAAAGGTGAAGGAGTGAGGACCTGCACATCTGGGAGAGAGCTTATAAAAGGCTCCAGTTAAGCAGAAACAGTCTGACAGGATTTTGTGCACTCAAAATAGCATGCGTTAAAGCCCGAGACCATCTTTCCAAACTGCACGTTTAATTTATAAAGAAATATGATACACCTAACTAAATAAGGGGTGTATTTGAAATATTTTCTATAATTTTTTTGGTCAACCAATGTTGCATAAGTGTTCCTGTGATGCTTTCAAAGTTTCTGAATTTATAGGAAGTGTTTGTTTCAGTTTAGAGAGTTGTAGCTGAGTTCAGAAAGTAATTATAATTGACTTTGTGGCACATCTCCTTGTTTCACTTGGGCGACTTTTTGTCCTTTTCTTAACCTGTCTGGGAGAGTCGGGGAATACGTGCATAACCTGTCAGAAGTACCACATTGCTATTATATTGAGCTTCAAGGAGGGTGTTAGAATACTTATACGCTTTCTTTCTTCTCTTCATTACAGTGACAAAATTTGCTCAGGAACGAGTTGCACCTTTGGTGCAAAAAATGGATGAGGATTCGAAAATGGAAGACTCTGTAATACAGGGGTTATTTGAACAAGGGGTCTGCACACCTTTACTTAATCTCTTATTCAGAAAGTGGCATCATTTTATGAATCTCTAGTTGTGTACTTTACAGATTTTTAGATTAAAAGATTGAGATATAATTCAAATGAGTTAATGAATCATTAAAAATGATGCAAGGCAACTTTCTCTTCCTTTTTACTGCATTATCACTCTCTGTCTTTTACTGTAATATTCTTTCCATCTCTCCCTCTCCCATACCACATTCTTCATCTTGAGTTCCTTGTCTTCCCCCCCACCTTTTTTTTTAATTGGATGAACATAATTGTGTAGAATGCTAGAACCGCCATGACTCTGCTAAGTGTTACTGGAAAAGGGTATCAGGAGTCCTCTCTGTCCTTACTGGAAACCACGAGGACTTGTGTTGCTGATATCCTGGCGTTCATTCCTGGATTCAATTTTAGCCTTTCCTGCTATCAAACATAAAGCTTGTCTGTGTTTAGAATGTCATTTTTTATACGACGACAGCTCTAAATATTAGATTTCTGTTGAGGTTGCAATTGTTGTGGAAAATGTAATCAGATTAGGGTGAGGGTTGGCCTGTATACTGCACATGTAAGTTATTTCTTACATGAATTGACTATCAGCTTTTGTGAAGAACTGTTGTTTTGTTAAGGGTATTGAAGGAAAACAGGTCTTTGGGGAAGGATCTGGAAATACTTACATTCTGTGGTTTTTATTCTAATCTCTTAAGTATCAACTTGGACTAATAAGTTGTTGACAGGAACTAACAGATTGATACATTTGCATCTTTTACGTTTCAGCTAATGAGTATTGAGCTTGGGGAAGAATATGGAGGAACTGGAGCTTCATTTTTTTCAATCATATTGGTGGTAGAAGAATTGGCCAAAGTTGATCCAGCTGTAGCTCTTCTGTGTGAACTCCAAAATACACTAACAAATAAATTGTTTAGCACATATGGAACAGAAGAACAAAAGAGAACCTACTTGCCCAGAGTGGCTAAAGATACAGTGAGTCAAAGTCTCACTTTACTAAACTATAATATAGTTTTTAATAGTGAAGTAATGTTAGTGGAGGGTTTTTTTTCAGTGACTGAATGTGTGACTGCAGCATTGGAAAATACCTTTATGTGTGAACTTTGAAACACTGGTTAGAGCTGAGATCTGTGGTGATACAGATACATCCTGTCATCAGCAGTTGAGAGGTAAAAGTGGAAAGGCTCTTATTAGTTTCATTAAAATTTAATTTACTGTGGAAAAGAACTTTAAAGCAGTTCACTCTGAGAGACATGTAATTACATAGTATTTCTGTTCTTAATCTCCGTATCTGAAACTTAGTTACTTTGATGCAACAGGTTAAAATGTTTGAATTTAAGAGATTTCTGTTTTTTTATAACTGTTTTCATTGCAGAACTTGTTATATGTTGTGCCTATATGTTCAGTAAAAATTAAAATGAATTTTTCCCCTCAATTGGCAGATAGGCAGTTTCTGTCTTTCGGAGGCTGGATCTGGCAGTGACGCTTTTTCTTTGAAGACTCGAGCTGAAAAGAAAGGAGACTACTATATTATCAATGGCTCAAAGATGTGGATTAGCTTAGCAGAACACGCAGGAGTTTTCTTTGTGATGGCAAATACAGATCCATCCTTAGTAAGTTGCTAAAGAATAGTTGCATTTCAGTGATAGCTGTTGATAAATAAAACTATGGATTTTATATTAATAATCTGATGTTAAAGGTTAATATACTTTGCATCTTTTCCTAGCTGACAGCAAACCTTTAAAAATATTTCCCAACAAAAATTGAGAACTGGCTGAGCAATTTAATAAATGCCTCCCACCAGGGAAAATAAAAATGTCAGAATCATAATTGCTTAGGTGAAGAGCACAGCATGCATTGGTGTTATTCTGAATAATGGAAGAACAAATAAGCTTAAGTCAAATACAAAACTAAATTGTTTAAAACTTTTATTTATTTTTTAAACTTCTTTCAGTATCTCTTTCTTAAAAATTTAACTTGAAGTTTCGTATTTCTAGAACTAGAATTTCAGGTTTTGACTAAATAAGAAATGGGGGTTTTCTTTCATTTTATCACACAGTTGAACATCGTGTTGCTTTCTGAATTTTTTTTCATTTCTTCACAAGCTGGTGGGTGATTTGAGTACTATGTAGAATGAAAATATATTCGATAAGCCAGTGTCTATCCTTGTGAACTGCTGTGCATTGCCATATAATCTGGAGTTGTTTCTATATTAGCATCACATTTTAAAAAATATATAATACGTTGTCTTCTGAAAGTTAGAAATTGGCTTTTAAATATTCAAGGAGATTAAAACTCAATGCTGTTCAAAGGTTAAATAACAGTTGACGTCAGTTTAAATGAGAGAACAGACCAGCATAGAATTGCGTAGTGAAACGCACACTCTGCATTAAGCAGCTCCCATCTGGTGAGATGGGCTGTCGCTGAGGTGAGATTGAAACAGCAGCCTCCTCTTTAACAAGAGGCAGCTCTTCCAGAAGAACCACGCGACTTTTCCTGCCTCTCAGTGTCGCCCTCTTAGTGAGAGGAGGTGCTGTGGACATTAGGGACAAGAAGAGATGGAAATATGGCCAGGAACACCTCGCCCTTCTGTCTCATGGACCTTGTAGTGTGTTGCGTAAGAGATGCTGCTGTGGTTCTGGCTGGGGGAGATGCTCGGTGAACAAGAGTGAGTGGTGGAAAGGAGAGAGAATTGAGAATTAGAATTACACAATGGGAAAAAGAGAAGGTGACAGCTCTCAGGAATCACCATTCTGTACTTCCAGTATAGACTGGCACCACAGTCCTGTGTGTCTCATTTACATAATACCAGTCCCCTGTCTTATCAAGAGAACCTTTAAGTGTTCTGATAGTATTTTCCACATGGAATATTTAATGGAAAGGTGTACTCTGGCCTTCGTTAAACCATAGTTTGCAGGCGTAGAGGGAACAGATGATGTTGCTAGCGTTTTATTTAGTAATGTAGTATTAAGCAGGTGTGAAATTTCAGCATTGGAATGAGATAGTTAGACCACCATTTGGTGATATTAGTATAAAAACCAGTTCTTGATTATTTTTTTTAATGCGTCCTAGGGATACAGGGGAATTACATGCTTCATAGTAGATCGCAACACAGAGGGGCTACATGTAGGGAAGAAGGAGGACAAGCTTGGGATCAGAGCATCTTCTACCTGCCCAGTAACATTTGAAAATGTTAAGGTATTGTAAGTTGTCTAGCTCTTGAAGTGTAATTTGTGTATAATTGCAACTTGACCACATCTAAGGAAAAAATGTTAACTAAATTACCAATTATTTTTTTCCTTAGGCATACTGATTGTTCGGCATATTTTAACTTTTTCCTCTCTATTCTTTCACAAAATTCGTGAGGGGGGTTGGGTTTCTTAAATTTTGATAACAGATTTTCTCAATCATCAGTTTATAATCACATGTATCAGGAAATGTTCTAATCAGATACTCTAGGAATCAAATGTCTGGTTTATGTTTTATGCCTTCACTTACGAGGAACATTAACTAAAACATATGCACTGATTCCCCTGTGAACTGTACTAGCACTTGCAAAGCAGAATAGAACAGGAATAATTGTGTGGTTTTATTCTTTAGGTTCCTGAGACCAATATCTTGGGACAGGTTGGACAAGGCTATAAATATGCAATTGGAATGCTAAATACTGGCAGAATAGGTATTGCTGCACAGGTGGGTAATTTTGTTTAATGCTGAATACAACCAATATATAACTTTGAACTTGGATTGAAATTTACAAAATATTTGAAGCTAATAAGAATGAACTATTTAGGAAATACTTTATTAAAGACTAAATTGCCACTAGATGTCACTCTTCCTGTGTCTAAGTTACAGTAGAATACTGAACCAACTGTAAATGGTAAAATTCTCCTTCGGTGACATCAGCAATAGATTTAGAAAACATTTAATGGCAATTACTTTGTCTTTGGTGGTTAACTTATTGCTACTGAAATATATCAGTATTTTTATCTCCCATTATGCAAATTTATTTTACAAAGAAAGCTAGCTTTGGAAAATGTACACACTGAAATGTGTAATGGTAATGCTTCCGACTGTGATTGTATGGGATTGCCAAATGTGACCTTATGCTAACTAATGTTTTTCCAACAACTTATTTTTAAAACAAGTATGATTTTTTTTTTATACCAGAAGTGTCCTAGTTCATTGTTGTGTTTGAAAATTGCACCTTATGGCATTTAAGGGGAAATATTTGCTGACCTTGGAGTTATTTCAAAATGTTGTATTTTGTTGTAAGCTCAGTTTGAATCTCAGATTGCTGCTGGTGTCAGTGGAAATCAGGTTCAGTCATATAATAAAATGACTTATGATAAGCTTTTATATTTTTAGTTTACTTTTGAAAGTAATCTTTGTTTCTACTTTGTTTGGGGTCTAACTGTGCTGTATAGGGTGTAATATGTCTGTACTACTGATCTCCCTTATCTTTTGCACTAGGTTGCAAACAAACCAGAAGCAATAGTCCTCATGAAATTTAGGCTTTCCACATGGCAGTATACTATGCTGCTGAATGGGTTGGATTTTCCATCATTTCTAGAGATTATCTGTGATTAATCTTTGTCTGATATGGCGTTTAAAAACTAGAGTTGTGGGCCCTGTTGTTCCCAGAGATATAAATAATATAGAGGTTCTGGCAGTAAAATACATGGTCTGGATTTTACTCTTAATTACTCCGTTACCTAAAAGTTAGGTAAAAGTTAACTAAAAGTTAAGGTCAGGTAGTTGTTGTGTCTTAGTTGCTACTTTCTTGGCACCTTCAAATGAAGAGAAATATACTTGAATGGACAAAACCAGCAATTCTAAAGCCCTGTAGTATTGAATTCAGTTTTGCAGTAGTAATAGTTTTAAAAGATAATGAACATCTTATAAAATGTAATTGTGGCTGTGAAAACAGTTTCAGATAGATTTAGTGCAAGGTAGCTGCATATATTGTTACAGGTGCTGAAGTTGATATACTTGGTTCATCTACAGGAGTTTATATAAGAAGGCAGCAAATCTGGTAATACACCTGATTAGCCAGAGACTGCTTTTTTTTCTGAAGTTATTTTCCCATATACTCATTCTCCTATGTACTGAGGGTTTTTTTCTAGAACCTTACATAACTAAGGAGTAGATGTCCGAACCCAGTCAGTCATGTTTTTATCTTCTTGGGGCCCTTGGCTTTCAGCTTGATATGTAGGTCTACACAAAAACACACGTACACTACTGTACATCATTAAAAGTAGTTTGACTAAGCTGCTTGATGTGACAGCTGAGTGCCACATTGTAGTATCGAGATTCCAATTTTACCATATACTGTTACCTTGCTTTTTGATACTTCTTCATGCCATTCATTTCCCTTTTTTTTTCCTCCCTTGTTTGATGCTTTCTCTACTCTAATATCCTATCTTTGTTTTCCCTAGGAAAGAAACTAGGTAGAAACAAAGAATGCATTCAGATGGATGGTAGTTATATAATGAAATCAACTGATCTGATTTACTAATAGCTATATATTCCAAGATAGATGAAAGGCAGGTTCCTTTATGATCTTGTTGGAATGGAATATACTTTTCAACATCTGTTAGTTAAAAAAATTGTAAAACTAGTTTACATTCAAGATTTCATAATGTTTCTCTAGGCTAACAAGTAAGACACTAGTGTAGATGCGAGTTACTTCTTTATGAATGTTCGTGTATAGTTTTCCCAGATGTTACACTCCAAGATAACAATTGTGTTTTGCTGTCTTTGCTGCTGAGTGAAGAGAGTGTGTGGAAAGACAATGGATCTTCTAAATTGTTCTGTTGAGTTGTTTTTTCCTAGAAGATGCTGGAACAAATGTTACCTGTCCTTTCACTATACTAATTTTCTAACTTGTGAAAAAAATTGCTAATTCTGACAGTCTAGTGTCTTCTATAAAATGAGAAATCATTTTTATTATGAAAATAGCTTTGGATAATCATTCAAATTATTTTTCCTTTAATAGTGTAATGTAGATCTATAGATCTTTAGTTTATAGTAATTTTCCCATGTAATTAAGAATTTTGCCCAACGCTTAATACTTGTGCAACCACATTTGACCCATAGCCTTTGTTCAAAAATTAGTGATAAAGTTTTCACAAATATTTTTGCCTTTAGTAAGAAAGTTTCTTTCAGGAATGGAATAGCATGGGATAGGCTTATTCTAAAAGGTTGGTGGGGTTTTTTTGTCCTAACTCACCTCAATATGTCTTATTTCTTACAGATGTTAGGACTGGCACAGGGGTGTTTTGACCATACGATTCCCTATACAAAGGAGAGAGTCCAGTTTGGGAAAAGCATATTTGATTTCCAGGTACTTGTAATGAATACATGGGAAGTTTCCTCCAAGGAGTAGTAGTTACCACAGTAAATGAAGTCAGCAAAATGAGTAATCTGACTTGCGTAATTTGTGCTCCACCTTGTGTCATGTCTGTACTTCTCAATATTTGAGAAGAATTTTTCAAAAGCATTTCAGATGAGCATTCATCTGCCATGTAAAATATATAAATTCAGTGCTATGTGCCTTTGCAAGTACTGTATAAATAATTTAAAACTTAAACACATTATTAGCATAACCCCTTTTCCTTAACAGTATATTCACTGCCTTTGAAAATAATACACATGGAACTCCTTTCTCTCCTGATTTTAATATCACAATATGCTGACTGTGTTGCAGTTTTTATACCCTTTCATGAGGTGTAGGGGAAGGCCTTTTTCTGAAGACACTAGAAATTATAAAAAGATGAGGAAAACTGATTGAATTATTAGATTTCCTGTGTTATACAAAGACATTTAGTTTTCGTGATAATATCTGTATCTTAACATGAAGAAGACTCTCTTGCAAAAATGATGTATCGTTTAATAAGGAAGATATATAATTGTAATTACTATCGTAATTTTCTTGTTAAAAGAAACCTACATCTTGGGTGAAGGGAAGGAACATTAGTACTACTCATAATTTATACAAATTTTAGGAAGCACCCACAGATACCTAGGAAATTATTGGAACTGCGTCTTTTGAATGGGAAATGGAATTTATAATTGCTGAATAATTTTGTTATTTTGACCTGCATATATATTTTTGCAAATTTTAGGGAGCAGTGTTAATGTACTAATAAGATGAAAGATTTCATTGTGTTTTAGGAGCAAGTTAGGCAACTAAATGTTCGTTTTCAATCATCATAATGCTTGGATCTCCGTAAATAGACCTATTCTGTAATACCTACCATTTAGAGGTGAGCTCTATCACCTTTTCCCTTCCTTTTGGATCCATTCATCAGTCACATTCTCTAATCTTTTATGCTGCTCCTAACTCTTGTCTCATAGTTATGGGACATGGTAAGAAGTGGTGGCCACCTTGCTATTTCTCCACTTTATTTAAGAGGTGCTTTTTTCAATTTTTCCTAGGTTAAGCTCACAGCTTTGACCTACCCATGTCTCTGTGGTGCTGAGGAGAATGTTAAGATTTGGCTGAAATTTTCCTTTATATTCATGGGGTGCACATAGGTTCATGTTAGACCCTCCTGTCTTAGATGCAGAGATATGCAGAATTACTAGTCCATGTATATTTTGTGTTTTTATTTTAGAGCGTAGGTATATTTCTTGGTGAAAAGAATGGTTCTTGCTGGAAATTCAGTTGAGTACTAGGTGCTGGTTCTGTCTGACTTGCAGCATGCTTGTTACAGGGGATGCAACATCAGATAGCTCAGGTGGCCACACAGTTGGAGGCAGCAAGGTTGTTGACCTACAACGCAGCCCGTCTTGCGGAAACAGGAAGGCCATTCATAAAGGAGGCCAGCATGGCCAAATACTACGCTGCTGAGGTAACCTGCAGTTTCTTTATGCAGTGAATTTTTTGTACTGCTGTTTAAACGTTTCTTCTGTTACTGAGTGTGTATAACTTTTAATTCATGTTTTGCTGTGAAATCTGTGGATGTACTTTTATCTTGTTTCTTATTCGCTATCTGTGTGTGGAATGTAAAGTAGGCCACCAAAGAATGAGCTGCTCACACCCCTAAATAAAATTTTGAAAAACAAGCAACAACATTAAAAGAGAAAGTGAATTAGTATTTTCACTCATCTAGAGAGATTTCATTTTCTCAGAATTCTCTTTTTGTGGCTGGAGAATATGGCATGGTGAGACTTCATTTGTGACCATTTCAACTCTGCTGGTCAGAACTGCAAGTCTTAATATGATTCAAAACTGGATTGCTTCTGCCTCTTTGTAATTGCTGTTTCGCATACCACTGCTAGTCTTTTTCATAGTGCAGCGTATGAACTATTGCAGTAACCGTTGGTGAATTCTTGATGTCCTCCGACTTAAAAAAATTCTTCTTCATTCTAAAATGGCTTGCATAAGGTGAATACAAAAATATCAGTCCTTTCTCTTCCTACTTGTTCTAGTAACTGCTTTAATTGCTGTTTTGTTTTTACTTTAAATAGCTGCAAAGAATAAAATTTACTACCACCTGTGTGAAGTTGAATCCTGAAATTGTAACTCTGAAACTATTTTCACAGGTTGCAACGCTGACAACTAGTAAATGTATTGAATGGATGGGTGGTGTCGGATTCACAAAAAATTATCCAATAGAAAAGTATTATCGTGACTGCAAGATAGGTGAGTGACACTTTCTTAACAAGTATTTCTTGTAGCATTAATAGTATTAAAGTTTGGGGATAAATGACTGGCTATTTTTTTAAGATATTTTTGCCATGAGACTGTAATCAACACTGATTCAAAGGCTCAGATATACAAAGGTAAAACTTTAGGTATAAATACCTGTGTATGTAAGGCTAGTTAAAATGTTTAATTAGATACCAGTAAAATAGAGACACATACATTGTGTCTGATTCTGTTAAGAAAATTCCAATTCAAAAAAATTGATAATACTTTCTTTGGCTTTAAGATCTGAATCTATGTGGATTTTCAAGACTTCCTTCTTTACCAGTATAATCCTTAGACATAAGAGTTTGACGTTTCTAGAAATATTATCCTTTCAGTTTTATTGCTGATGGCATTCGTAAATACTTAATTTTTGTTGGTTATATAGGAATTGCTTTTCAGGAAAACATCTTGTTATTATGTTGTACCAGCAGAAGAGTATTATAATTGTTGCAGTTAATAAAATATGAACATTTATGTAAATAAAATTCTGTTTCTAGAAATTGATCAGTAAAGCTTCAGTTCATAATTGTAAATGTTCTAACTGGACTGTTAGAACAGTATCTTGGTCTCTCTTCACATACTTACTGTGGGTTTACAGATTTCTAATTTGTTTTCTTTGGATTGCAGGTACAATATATGAAGGAACTTCAAATATCCAGTTGAGCACCATTGCAAAAAGCTTAGCAAAGGAGTACTGAAACCATAAGGACTTCTCGACTGTTAATGGAAATTATTTCACTGAACGCTCATTGTGAATTATGCATTTATTTGTAATTATAAAAATCATAAATAAGAATACATCATCACAGACAAAATCATAAGGAAAACAGTGAACTCACCATTTCAGGACAGTGAGTGTGTAATTCATGTGAAATCGTGAATTCCACATTCAGACCCTAGTCATGGGTTAAAAGTATCTCTGCCTGCCTGAGACAATTCTAAGATAACACATTGGCTGAAATGATTTCGTTGACTTAGGCTGTGCAAACAGTGTATCTCCACTTTGAGATTTCAAAGTGAAAAAGAAGCCAAATCTTTGGCTTGCCTGGTGTGAAAGGTTCTGTTAAGCCACCTGGGAGGAAGGACTCCACACGTGCAGCAGAACTGCTGCGTGTCGTGGAGCTGCTGTTTGTTCGTGTACCCCTTTATTAGCATGGGGTACAGGAGAGGTAGTATGTGGAAAGAGGCAGAAGTGATGGTTTCCTCTCTCCCAGGTGGAACGATGTCTGTGGAGCTGCTGTAATTGGAGTCATTTTTATAGCAGCCCTTAGTGTGTTCTTAAGTATATCTTGGTAATTAAGCCCTTCCAGCCCCAATTTGTAGTACTGAAAGGTGGATAATATCTACCTCCCTTTGCAGCCTTCTCAAAGCTGTTAAGGGTTTTAATCTAAGAGGCTATTTATAGTTCTCCTTTCATAAAAGGTTGAGTTGAAATCTTTGTGAAATGGGGTTAAAAAAGCTCTAGTAGTTCTGCAAAAAGACAGAGATATAAGCTAGGTAATAGGAATGCTGTGATACTACCTCACAGTGGCCTTTCCATGTTCAATGCATTTTACCAACTTTAATCCGCAGAGCCTTCCTGGGAATTAGGGAGGGGACTAGAAATCTTGCTCATGGAAGTTAGTAGTTCTCTACAAAAAGAGCAAAGTTTTTCTCCTGCTGGGGTGGTGGGGAAAGTACTTGCTTTTTTGTCCCTCTCTGTTTACTTTAAAATTAGACATTTTATTCACTGGAGAAACCTCTTCAGTGCTGGAGAACTAATTAACTAAGAATCAAGAGACGGAAAGCTTAATACATGAAAAATTAGTATAATTGCTGTAATTGGCAATTTGTTTCAAGTGTTTTTGGGAGGGAAGGATTGGTTTTCTGGTTTTGGCTAACTTAGAAGAATCTCATTTTTAAAGCTTGCTAGTCACTGATGATTCACTTCAAGTGGAGCTCAGAATGTTACAGTCCAAGGCTCTCAAAGGATTTTCTAGCAAAACTAGGGTAAATGACACTTCTGTAAAACAAGCAGACTGCAGTGCCTTATACAAAGAAACAAACAAGGAGGAAAAGCACAAAAAGTTTTCTTTCTGTCAGCTTCAGAGGGAAGCAACTACTTTAGTCAATCATTCCTCCCACATGCCTGTTGATAGGCAGAGAATTAACGTGGCAATTATACTTACGCCAACAAAAAAAAGCCCCTCCCATATCAGTTTGATCAACAGCTTTGAGATTTTAAAAAATACAAGAGTAGGAGCTGATTTCTGAAGTTTTCTTCTATCATCATTATTATAGTTATTATTATTATTACTACTATTATTAATATTAATGCATTTCAGGTTGTTTGCAGGCTTGCTTTCAGCAGAATTCACAGAATCACAGAATCATTAAGGTTGGAAAAGACCTTTAAGATCATCAAGTCCAACCATCAACTCAACACCACCAAGCCCCCTAAACCATGTCCTGAAGTGCCACGTCCACACGTTTTTTGAACACTTCCAGTGATGGTGACTCCACCACCTCCCTGGGCAGCCTGGTCCAATGTTTGACCACTCTCTCAGTAAACACATTTTTCCTAATATCTGGTCTGAACCTCCCCTGGCGCAACTTGAGGCCATTTCCTCTTGTCCTATCAGTATTTACTTAATTGAAATGGCTGAGGAGATTGTTAGACTAGAATTAAGACTACAGATACCACAACAGTTCACTGTAGTTATCCTGCTCAGCATAATCTATCTGCAAGCCTGAAATGACCATAACCATACTACAAAATGCTTGACTTAACATTGATTAATGTGATGAGCTGTGCTAATGTGAGATGCAGTCCTTAGCTGCTGCAGTTTCACCTGCTTTGCTAACATGAGTGTCAGCAGAGATCAGGTTTTGATTCATACTGTTTAATAGGTCTCCTAGTTTGAGATACTATCTTGGCTTGGCTTCTGCAGTGTTGTGTGAGGCTATGAAGTGAGTGACAAAACTGACAATATGGTGTAAAAGCAAACTCTTTATGGAGGAAAATGCAGAGCTCTTTGAAGGACTGCTAAGGGCTGGATATCCAGGATTATGTAAAAGGACTGTCTTTTTCTGTAGTACTGTGTCAGGTATCCATTTGAAACAATAATCAGGAAAAAATCAAAATAATGTGATTTCCTACAGTCTGAACTCAGATGCCATAGTGCAGGAAACAACTTGCACAGCCTCATCAGCTACTGAACAGTTCTTCTCAGAAAAGCAAGGTGAAGCCTTTAACTAATGTTACAGCTGTAAATATTTCATGTCTCTCAGTTCTATATGCTGTATTCTGTACACAGTAACTTTTGAAAGAATTATGTGTATTGTATTTGATTTTTGTCTACAAAATTCTGTGGAGGAATATGCACACAAAGGAATTATAACCACTGAGTTTCTTTCATCGTCGTTTCAAAAGGGCACGTACCACCGTGGAGAGCATTAGGTATTCTGGCCGCTGACTCTGGGAAGAGTTAACTTGTTTCCTCCCCTTCCGTCTGATTCCATTGCTGCACTAACACAGCCATTGGTTTAGTAATAAAATTACTGTGCAGTTGTCCAGGAGCTGTTAAGAGCTCCTGCATTCCCCCCCGCACTGTTCAGTTTGGGACAGGCATTTATAGATTGTCATAAATTGTATTTCTACGTTTGGCACTGTGGGCACAGGACCGTTGATGCTGGCTGGCTACACCAGCATCATTAGTGTCTGTGCTAATGGCAGGACTCAAAGCTGCTTTAGCCACGATAGTAGTTCTGTTAGTGAGTTTTCCCTTTATACGCCCTTAGTCAGCCCAGTCAATCTAGTCTATTGCCCTGGAAGAGCATCTTCAGTATCAAATGTTGCATCTGGGCTTCCCCGGTTAGAAGAAAAGACCTGTATCGAGAATGTAGTAAAAAGTGCCTGAATTTGATATTTTACTTGATACAATCTATCTTGTACGTCAGGTGATGGTTCTCTAATAATCTCTCGTTTAAAATTTTTCCCAGATCTTGCAATTTTTGTACTGGGAGAGAATGACTGTACCATCTGTCAGGTTTCTTTAGTTTTATTCTGGTTTGTGATAAAGGTCTGAGGCAGTTTTCACAGAAAGGTTTTAATTGCTACTTGGGAAATACTCAAATACAACATTTTATATGATGTTTTCTATGCTGTTGTTCTTTCTTCCTTATTTTCTTTTCCCCATATAAAGATTGTGTTAGAAAAGGCTTATGTGAAATACAAAGTAATTGTTCATTGGGAGTCTTTTGCTATGTAAAGAATTTTCTAATTAACATGTTATTGCATTTCCATTTGGAAATCTTTTGGTGAGAGACACATTTCGAGTTCTTCCCACCAAGCTCAATTTGAAACACAGTCTGTTTCAAAAGCAGCTGTCTGACTTTCGTGAGCTTGCTTTTTGGATACACGAAAGCTGAAGAAATGTTTTTCCTCAGCCCCATAATGTATTCAGTGTACCAGTGTGATAGATCTTCTCCTAAGAGAATTACACGAAAGTGGTTAACAGCTACCACAAATACTCATAAATATTTACCTCTTATGTTATCACTGTGCAAACTGTTGGCGGAGGCACAAATCAAGCGAGAGCTGACGGGCAGATGAATATGTATTGTATGATTCCAAGTGAATTTTCACACAATTTGTCATTTTATGTTGTATCAAAAACAAGCTGTTGCAGAGCGTTTTGCAAGGAGTTGTCTTCTCTGAAGTGTAACTCCTTGGTCTAGATCTAGGTGAGGGGCATGGTTAGTAGTCTTACTCTTCTGGAGTTGGCTGCCTAGAGGTGCGCAGCGTGGTCGGCTGTACAGGCAGGTGAGAGGAAGCAAGAGTTCTTTTTGAGCCCACACCAGACACAGTCAAACATCAGTGCATAGTGCATCTAGAGTTCCAGGCTAACAAACAGGAATTACAATCATTATTTCAGTTAAATATGCCAGTTGTAAGATCAGTTGCTATAATTAACAAAGTCCAGCTTAGCAGCATTGAGGGAATTTCTCATTATCTGATACTAGAGACATTATTAAGATGCTTTGAAATCTTGGCGTTTATTATCCTCTAAAAATACCCTGTTCATGTGCCATAACTCTCTAATACATTAGGTGACTAGAACTAACCAGTCTGTTTCTTAATAGCTTGTTTCAGAGATCAGAGCATTCAAATGTTGATTCGTATTGGTATTTAATGTTCAAAAGAACATGCAATGCACAATGCAGCATTTTTCTCATACAGTACTTTAAAATACAAATCAAAAAGATGTACAGTCTCAACAAGCAGCAATAGCATTTTAATATATTTTTTCAAGATCATTTATGTCTTTCTGAAACAATTCTTCCTCTGTGTGTCTTAACTAGCTGTAGAGCTACTAATACTGGAAGATGATACCTACAAAGAAATCTCAAGGTGACTTCACTGAAGATCCTAAAGAAAAAGCACTCCTCACCTGACAGAAAGCTGTGTTTCGATAGCCAAGTAATCAGCACTTTCAGAACTGGCTTTATTTAATACACACAATGAGGACTTCTGAACGTGCGGAAGCATATGTTCATCAAACATTTTGCAGAGATCCCTGAAGAAAGGAAAGCCATTATAAGCTGTAACCACTCTTACCAGAAAAAAAAAAAAAACAAAAAAAAAAAACCAGTTTTGAATAGCAACAGGAAAACCTAAAATACAGCAATAAATCCCCAACTTCCACATTGCAAGCTTACATTATTCGTAGGTCACCTAACCAGGAAACTAGCATACATGGGCTGAACAGTAAATCCTGCTCTCCAACAGCCCCGCCTGGAGGCCCTACAGTCCGGTTGAAGTGTCGTACTCACCGTTGTCACAATTTGTGACAGTTTTAAAAGCATCTGTTGCACATCGCCGGTTAAGGCAGGGCTGGACTGCTTTGGATGTTTAACACAGGAGAGCTGTCAACGTGCAGACGTGAGCAGGACTTAAAATGAGCTTGACTTCATCTGTAACGATGGCTGAGGGGTCATGGTGGGAAAGTGCTCATCGGTGGGAGGAGCTGAAATGGTGCCTTACTGCTTTTTTTTTGGTTTAGGGCCAAATACAAGTTGGCAGGTCAAGACATGCCTTAATGTTTGCCAGCTATGAGACAACTTTCTTGCCTAGTGTGGAGAGGACGAAGGGAAGAGCTGAGCTGCAATCTGATGGGCTCATGTTGAGTTCGTGTCCCGGTGCGTCTCTGAGCCCGGGAAGTTTGATCGTTTGGCTTTTGAAAAGTTTCCATTCTGGAGCCTGCAGAAGGACTCTGGGTGGGTCTCCACTTCATAGGACACAAGAAGCTCCAACACACACATCCAGAGCTGATGTTCTCCTGGTTGAGGGATTGTTTCCTGCCTTCTCTCATGAGCATTCAGCCAAGACTTTTAAACGATGACCCACCCATGAGAGGACAGAATAATTCTCTCATCATCCTTTTCATTACCTTAAGTTGCCTGCAAGTTTCTTGGATATTTTTGGCCTGAATTATTTTCTAGGATATGCTGCAAGATTTTTCTATTCACTAATTTGCATCCTAAAGATGCAAATTAAATGTAAATTTTTAAATTAACCAGAGCAGTTAATTTGATACTGTGTCACTGAGTTTTCCTGCCTTGGTTAGATGGTACCTAAAGACATGATAAATACTTTTTTGAAAGGATATCCTGCTTCTCAGGATACCTTTTTTTCTGTAGGGATACAAAAAGCAGAGAGTGTGAAAGGTTAAGACTCCCAGAAGCTGCAAGTGTTATTTATGCTAAAATGTATTAGCTGATATAAGTTTGTTTATGGAGTCACTGTATCATGCACCCAACACCGGCTAAAGGGCTAGCTGGAGCAAAAAAAACAACTTTGAAATGATACTAAGTTGTAGGCACAACGTTTTGCTTTTTTTTTTTGCATTTTATCTGTTACGGCATATGAGATATCTCATGTGACACATCACGTACGGATGTGCCAGTTCTGCTAAACTGACCTAAAAAGAATTGGGGAATAATCAGAAATTTAGTTAAATACTGAAAAGCTTCATAGAACTTGTTAATGGAGCTATTGAAGATATGGTTGGTATGGAGCAAATGTGTTTTAGCTGCTGCTGTTTGTTTTAGGAAAGAAAATGTTAGAGATTCTGTTCCTGAGAGGGAGGATGTTTACACACCAAATGCAGCATTTGCTCCAATTGTTCCCATAAGAATTGAGGCAAAGCATTTTTTTCAGCTCAGGTACTTTTTGAACTTTGAAAATGTTTTATGACTCCCCATTATGTACTAGAAGATGGTTATATGATATGAAGGCTGTATATACATTCATAGTCTCATTTTCCCCATGTTCAGAGAAAAATTCCTTATGTTCCATTGTATGATTTTTACCAAACACAAACTGTTATGCTCCCTTCTTAAATTCCAAGTTACTTTCACCTTCTCAATGTCTGTCCAACCAAGCTTTAAAGAGAAAATCATTTGCTCAGTTTAATTGCGGTGATGTCTACATTTGATTGATATGGCAGGTTGTTTTGATTGTTGCTTGAATAATAAAAGCTAGATTCAGCAAGCTATTTGTTATAAAATGTATCTGACTGCCATGCAGGATTCACAGTTCCCAGGGTCCAAAGTAAGGTGCAGCAGTAGGTCTTCCATTGTATGCCAGAAGTATTTTAGCTCCACTGTGCTTTGACTTCAGTGATTCAATTTGCAGAGATTAACAATTCTCTGGAGGTAATATAGCTTGTCATTATTTAATAATTATTTAAAATGTGCCTTGTTTCCCTTGTGTAAGAATCTGGGCTGCCACAGAGTTGTGGTTGTCCTCTAATTCTTCAGGGTGCTGACACAGCATTGGGTTAAAGCACCTGATGATGTGGAGTCTCAGACTATTGTAGTTTAATAGCCAACCTTCTCTACACTGCTGCTTCTATTTAGAAGTGTCCAAAAATCTTTTTTTTTTTAACTGTAAAAGCCTTCTGGCACTGAACTACATCTATTTCTTGACTGAAACATATCTGCTCTATGCTAACCTCATTATCCAGGAATGATTTCTAGAAGAGGAAGTGAAGAATAATTAAATCATTCCTAACTGAAGGAAATGCTTCGCAGAACTATACAAATTCCAATTTGGCCAAGATGCTGTGGTTTCATGTTCTATTTCTGGGAAGGGCAGGGGGAGAAACAGTTATTTTTGGAGTTACGCACAGCCAGGTTCTGGCTTCATTTTTCTCTCTTGCCTGGAGCTCGGAGGGCGCTGGGACATCCCTGGTCAGGAGGGAGCACGGTACCCACCATCGCCCGCTTCTCGGTGCCTGTCCTGCTGCAAGTGCCTGTGAGTGAGACTTCCCCGCTTGCTGCAGTGGCGTCTGCTTTGGCCGACGCTTGCCGAGATCCCCGAAGTGGGGTGTTTTGCCCACATGCACACTTGGGGCTCAGCCCTCATCTGAAGTAGCGACGTCTCCGCAGCGGTGTGCTGCCCTGGCTGTCCGCACAGGGCCAAGGCATGAGGGGATGGACCGCTTCCCGCCGGCTTCGCAGCCTGTGATACGGTGCCTGGAAAAAAAGGAGGATTACATTTTGGAGTAAAAAAAACGAGATTCCTGTGTGTGCGCTCAGCAGGAGTGCCTGGGGGAGCCCATGGACCGAGCACAGCCCTCCCGGGGCTCTGGGGCTCACATATGTACATTTTCACATTTTTCCATCTGCAAATCTCACTTTTACAAGGCTTAAGGCAAAAAGAGGGGGGAAAAAACCCAAACCACAACTAGCTATTTTTACATGGGAACGTTTGCAAATACGTTAGTGATGTGTAATTGATTATTAACTGGGAAAAATATAATTAGAGTGCTGGAAGCAGGGCTTTTCAGTGCACCACAACTTCTGTCTTTCAAGGAATCAAATTGCTAAAATGAGTTATGCACTCAAGAAATCCGCTTAGAATTAACAACATATGTCCTACTTTTCCAGCTTTTCCTTTAAAAGTTACATATTATGTTAATGAAGTGTAAACATCAAACTTCAGTGATTTGCAAAAGGTACCAGCCCTGCGTCTTTTCTGAACTGGTTGATTTATGTGCTGTTTGCTGTTTTTGAGAACACAAAACAATTAATTTATGTGTGAAAAGAACAGTGCATTAATCCTAGATAGCCCTGGAGCCTTTAAAGACCTGAATCATATGCTGAGCTCGTTTAAAACTTGCATAAGAAATTAATGTAGAATAAAGCCCTTTAATTTGAAAAGCGCATCTATAGTAGGTGTCCCTAGGATATCTTCTGGATCATTATTCAGAAAGGTTAAGGAGGACTTTATTTTTTTCTTTCTTTCTTTCTTTTTTTATATTCAGTATGTATTTTCCAGTTTGCAGCTCAACATGGTGCATTTCAACTTATAAAGAGGCAGAGATTTTAAAAAGAAACGGGGAGCTTTTTATTCACCTTCCACTTAATTTCCTTGCTGCCTTGCCAGTCCTAGCTTAATGAATGTAATTGCTACCTTTGATGAAAATACTATTATCAAGATCACACATTACATTGGAAAACAGTTTTTCTTTAAACACGGCTACTGCAGTCTCTAATTATGCATGTAACAAGTGGCTCCCGAACAAAAGAGCATGTTGTCTACAATTGCTAGGAATTGGAGCAAGGCAAATTTGAACAAAGAACAGATTAGATTTGCTCCATGCTCCACAAAGCCCATTCCCCTGATTAATTTCCTGCAAAAACTAAAACAATTCTCTCTTAAAAGAAACTAACCCTCATCCCCAGAATGATCCGTATGCCATTTGTGTCAATCTATATGATGATAATGGCTACAGATTTAAATTATTAACTATTAGATGTAGTAAAATAGGAAAGCTCTTTTATAAACTTACCTTTTCATATGTAAATAAGCAGTACAAGGACTTAAGGAACAAAAAAATGACTTTTCTGTGGAAACCAGGAGCAAGAAAGCACCCAGTAACTGCAAGTCTGAATTGTGCACATATAATCAAATTATTTTGTCAGTTTACGCTGCGCTCCGTAATCTGCACAGGCGCCGCGGCAGGAGTATCAGGTCTCCTAACATCCTGTTGGGTTTTCCAAGAATGACACATTTGAGGGCTGCTTCCCATGTGCGCACCTTGAGGAGAGTTCTTCTGAAAAGGTTTTCACTTAGTTCTTAAACGATTTTGTCAACAGGATTTAATGAGCCAAAATCAGAATTGGAAATACATTTTCCTATTATTCCACAGAAAAGCTGGCAGACACTGGTAAAATTTTGAATTAGTACTTGGCCACTGATAAAATCCTGCAATATGGATTGAACTGGTTTTTGTATTACTAATACAAGGAATTAGTCATAGCAATTTACAATATAGTGTTATTTTTCATTCTTATTTGTACTGATCTAGGCTCCCTAGCTGCAGCCCATTGTACAAGATACATACAAAACCCAGTTATCTGGGTAAAACCCCAAAAAAAAACCCAACCAGTTCTGCTTCAAAGTGTTTACAAACTGGCTTAGGATTGGATGTGGACTAAAGTAATCCTGTGTCTAGATTATTTTTAAGAAAAACTGGTGAGCAGAAGCTGTGTACCGGTAAAAAAAGCATCTCTAGCCCTGCGTCCGCTCACTCGCTCTAGTGAAAGCGCTTTGTTCCTGCGAGGAAAATCGGGTCGGTCGCGTAAGGGTTGGTCCTGCAGCTGTGATGCCGGTGTCTGCTCGGCACTGCTCCCTGCCAGGCTGGACGCAAAGCCCCTTTGCGTGTAATACACACCGCAGGCTTCGGTCCGGGTAGTCTGGGCTTCGGGTTTGACTCTGCCACCGTAAGCTCTGCCTGGCGAGGCCACAGACGCTGGCATGTGGGAACTCTTCCAGTGGCCAAAGCCATCAGTGCAGTCAACAACTGGTGAAGTCAGGGGCTCACTGGTGCTGAAACAGCTCAAACTAAATGTATTCTCTGCCGTAAGCCTAATCAAAGATACGAGCTGTTGAGTCCTCCATACGGTTCTAAAACACACAGTGTACGATATCTTAACAGGGTTGGGTTTTAATCTTGAAATTTGGATTTCTAAGCAAGACACTGCTTAGAAATCTCCAGGCTTCAGAGCTATTGCCTTGCACCCCCAGCCCCTTCGCGTACAGCAACGTCTCTTCATCCGCCATCTGTTTTCAGGACTGCGTATCTATACGTCAGCCCCACCCCGGCACTGCTCCGGGACGTCTAGTTTAGGTCTCTCTTAGGCTGAGTAACGCTGGTCTGTAGTGTGACGCTTGAGATCGGTGGTGCTTCCCATGCCGGGATGACAGTGTTACGCAGTGTAACGCAGGGCCATGAGATGCAGCAGAAGAGAAATGATTCTAAAATTAATGATGTGCAATGGCCCATAATTGGTTCCTCACTGTGAAGCTATTTCAGAAGAGGGAATGGCAGGGAAGGGAAGGAAAAGAGATACTAATTCTATTTTTCAAATGGATATTAATTGTGAGGATTTCTCCGAGTATCCACAGCTCTTCCTCCTCCTCGGGACTCGCCCTGCAAGGTCCTGCGGTCTCTTGTTCTCGCATCGCACGGGGATGGAGGCCATGCGGGAACTTCAGGGACAAGTTGTGAGCGCTTTCAGCACGGGCAGGCTTTGCCAGTGCTGGGGAATTCAGCGCTGTTGGAGCTGCACTGCAGCGAACTCACGCGGGCAGGTAGAAGCTACGTCCTCCAGCCCCACATGGTTTCTCACACTTCTCTTTGGGGCTACGAACTCAGGAGACCGACTTACAAGTCTGTACTCTTAGGAAATTCAATTCTTACTTTTTCAGAATACCAGCTAAACATCAAAAAGTGGTGTCAACTGGCCGAGGTCAAAGGATTAAAATAATCTTAAATTATTTTAGAAAACCTACAAGAGTCCCACTCCTCCAGCCTGTCGTTTCAAAAGTGAGTTACGCCGCGTGGGGCGTGCGTCCCACTGGATGCTGCGGGGCTGGGGCTGCTGAGCTCTCATCTCTCATTCAAATGCAGCAAATTGCAAGGAGCTTCCCTCTGAGAAGGAAAGATAGTAACAGACGTGTGTTCGGTGCCAGCAGTGGAAGAAGTGAGGTGGCAGATGTATGTGTACTAGCAGCCTACTTTTTTCTCCCTAATAGCTCCCAGGGTCTTTGTATTCCCACAATGTCAATGCAGAAATCAAGGGGACAATCCTGCCCCTGTCATTTATCCCTCCTCGGTCACTAAAGGTGCTTTGTTTGCAGACTATCACAGTTCTTCCCAGCTCACATTACATGCAGTTAATACAAAATCTCCAAAATGTACCCCACAGATAAGAGAAAAAAAAATCTCATAATTTTCCATGTGGATAGAATTAATCAAAGTGTAATTATGACACCAAATGAAATTACTTAGAACACCATAAAATCCTCGCTCATCTCAGCGTCAGTATCTTCAAGAAACTGAATAAAAGAAAATCTAAATCCTACCTGTAGAAATTAAAATCTTTTCTCTTTCTAGACGCTTTTTCTTGAGCGTTTCAGATACCATGGGTCTTCTGGCGATGGGACCACTGCAGAGCCTGCACTCGTGGAAAAGAAACCTAAGAACAGCCCCATAGTTTTAAGTCTTCTAGCAGCAACAATCAGTGACAAAAAAGAAGAGGATTATAATCACTAGCTGGGGATGCTGGAGTACAAAGCCAATATATTGAGAAAATCCAGAATTACTTTCTGGTTTAGTTCTTCAAAGCAAATTGAAAGTAATCTCATGAGTTTGGGGAAAAATATTTGTGTACTTTTCTGAAGAAGTGTTAGGCTGTGAGTTTTTCTCCTTTTAGAAAGTAACCCGTTGTTCCCTGCAGTGGGTGTTAGGTTCTTGCTTTACTGTCGCATTTAATGCAGCACCCTGTAAAAAGGCTGGCTGGAGAGAAGATGTGGCACTTGGACAGCGTGAATATTTATCCCTTCATCACACCATCTCTGCTTAGGTCTCGCCTCAGCCAACTTCAGAAGTTTAGCACAATTTCTAGCGTGACCTCCAGATCCGTAAGCGTTCTTCCAGGTGTGATGTGGCACCTAATAATGCATTTTTTTAGCATAGACGTTGTCTGGAATAAGCATTAATCCACAGACGCCTTCGTAGCCCCTAGTGCAGCAGCTGTGTGGGGATGCAGGAGAGACTTCCCTGGGGGCACGATGCACGTCCTGGTTGCTACGGAGGAGCTCAGCATCGCTTGTTTTGTATAGACAGATCAAAGCAGAAACTGAAAACTCAAGTCCCAAAGCCTGCACGTGGTGCCACGATGAACGGAAAGCGACCAGCCCCACTCCCTGGGCAACCTCTTGTTTCTGTACGAAGTCCTCCTCGGTCAGAGGGTTGTGCTGCTCCCTCCCTTTGCATGGGCACGTGCGGTAGCAGGACGTCTGTGGTGGCCACAGACTGGGATCTGTGGTCTGTGGTGGCACCACAGACTGGGATCTGTGGTGACCACAGACTGGGATCTAACTGTTTCATAGCCGGTGGTGGGGCAGGGTGGGAGGCTCGGGATGCCCCTTCAAGGGAGAGGGACTTGCAAGGAGTGGACCAAAGAAGATTGTACAGAAACAACACGGAGAAGGCGTCTAGTGAGCTTGTACCCAGCTCAGTCTCCTCCTCTTCTCCACCAAGTTCTTCAAACAATGCAGACGGAGGGGCTGATCTTGCATCTGTGTTTAAATAATCTTTCATTCGGTGCAAATGCAAAAGGGAAGGAGTAGTCGGTGCAAGAGGCCGCAGAGCCACGGAGATCACTTGCCTCTGCCGGCTTGATGGAGCTGAGGACAGGCCAGCTCAGTGCACCTTGGCTTACATGCACCGGTCATTTATTTCGTGCTCTTCTCTATCTAGATGTATGATCCAGAACGAAGGAAAAAGTAGTTGAGGTTTAAACTCTTATCACTAAAGTGAGTCTCCCTCTACATTAAAAAACTATCCAGACATTGTAGCAGGCATGGGTTCAGTTCGTGTTT
>NW_010519541.1:28213-33213 GCF_000687285.1 Phaethon lepturus
AAATTTGTGTGTGTAGAAAAAAGACTTATTGGTGAATTTAGCAGTATTTTTCGTTGAACTGGCAGTTGCTAACCATTACACCAGTATTTATTTGATTCTTAAAGAGCACAAAAGCATGGACTACAAATAAAGAAGATGGAGTAATAGCTTTTGACTGGACCACTAGCTTTAAACTTGAAATGAAGTGTCCAGTTTTGAGTTACTGTGTCCAAATGCCATTTGTACAGTTTGAAAAGTGGGGGCATTTTTCCAGCTTGTCACTGTTAGCTGTAGTTCATTCCAGTGAATGATATCACTGAAGGAGCAGTTGTTCTGCTATAAGTACTTCACTCATGACTGGAATGTATTAAATGTATTAATCTGTGCCTCCGAGTGTAATTTAGGGAAGCCCTACATTTGACACATTCTTGTACATCCTTATTTTATTGCCTTATCCTGCAGGTAACAATGTCTCAAAAGCAAAGAGACTGGATGAAGTTAAAATTACATGTCACCAAATATTATATGCACTTTTTGTTGCTCATTTCGCTGTCAGAGTTACCGATTTTCAACAACATTCGTTTAAATATGTTTATGACTTGATTTACACCTCTGATGTCAAAATAAAATCCCAGGCAGGAACCCAAGGCTTCTAATGAGCCGGGAGATGAGATGAAGCCATGAGGGGAATGTCCACAGCCTCACAGCTACATCTTTCATGGCAAAACTCCGTCGCAAACGGCACCTAGGCCAACCAAAGATAAAACGTGAGGGTTGAGTTATCCTGGAGAGTATTTGTCAAGCCTGCTTTAAGTCAGAAGAATAAAAATGTATTTCTGCGGCAAGGTTAGACCTTATGTCAACTAAGTGAACCCGTAAAGCATTTATAGCCACCTCGGGACTATTACCTATCATAAATTTGAAACACTCTTAATCCATAGGTGTGTAATTTTGAGGTACTTCGAGATACTCTTACCATCTTCCATTTTCCATGTAACAGTCCTCCGTACTGCTGTTGGCAATTAAATCACGACATGAGTCGTAGTAATAAATGGCATTTTCTGAACTGCTTTATGAGTTATGCACCTGGGAAAAGAAATACATCTATTGCTGCCCAAAGCGGGTGCGGGTATCGAAGCCCTGGCGGTTGCAGGCAAGGATAGAGGCATATGTAACGTTGTGGTGGTCAGCCCCGGATTCCTGGCAATTAAGGCACTTGAAGTAGTTGGATTGACAGTGCAATGCTAGTGACTACGTGCTGAAAACTAACTCACCTCTCGTTCCTTCGTGTGATGTGGAAAGCACTTAATGACGGGCGCATCCCTTATTTGTGTTTAATCAGAATTTCCCTGGAAGAGCTGAAACCCACGGTGCCAGCACTGCACGAGGAGCCAGCGATATTTACTCCAAACACACCGGGCTGCTTTTCTTCTATTGACATCCGTGTCTTCGCCTGTATACATTTCAAAATAAATATCCCGAGCTACCCACAGCTTTTCCTACGGGGCAGAAAAGCCTTGGCTACGGAGCGAGGCAATTCATAAGCGTAGCCAAGTGCCCCCGCTCCACCTGCAGGCATCGTTAGCTGGCAGTGATGGGGATGATAGAGGAGATGGGACCAGTGACTGAACTCCGACCTTATCGATCCAGCCACCTCCACCCAGCTGAGTTGCTGCGGTCCAGTCAGCTGAAAAGGAATTTAAAGGGCAGTCGTCTTCCCTGCTCAGCCCTCCTGTCATTAATAACGTTTTCATCCATGACAGTGATAAACACGCAGTACTTGAGGAGAGTTTATTAAGGTCAGTCTATAAATAAAAATTAAAATTTTAAAAAATGGGCTTACACAGATGAACAGATGGATGAATAAAGTGATTGGTAAAACAATAAATATGAAAATAGACAGATGGATGAAGTATCTGGCAACGACCCTCTAAAAGCCCAATGCCTCAAACGCTGGCAATGTTATACCAGACCCTTCTCTCCCCTCTGATAAAAAACAGATTTAATGAAGCTGCTGCAGGACTTATAGGTTTCGTGGATCTATGGCCTGACTAATATTTTGTCATTTAATGCCTATTCTCCAGCCTGATAAAAAGGATTGCAGCCATTTCTCTATGTCAGGTATATAACTGAGTGCTACTAAAATTTAAATGTCTCATCTGTCCTTGGATTTAAATACAGATAGCCTTAAACCTCTGAGTTTTTCTTAATGCAAGATGGTATACAATACCCTGCCTGACTTCTTTTATCATTCTCAAAGAGACAGAGATTTGTATCTCAGTGGAATTCAAGCTATCAGCAAGCAAATATTCTTCTTCACTTCCAAAATCTGAATATCATGCAGAAAAACAAAGCCAAAAAGCCCAATAACATTTCAGCCCCCATCAGCTGAGGAACGTTGGCAGGTATTTATGCTTTATAAAACGCAAGTCCACTTGATCCAAAATTTCCTTGGGAATCATTTAATGGCTTGCCATCATACGAGTTAGATTATAAATTTTATCTTTAGTTTAGCATTGTTTAAAAGTGACGAGAAGCTAGCAAAGGAGAAAAGTTCATTGTAGTTTCACGTGATTTCCAAAGTGTGATTTTTTGTTTCTGTGCTGGCTCCGTAGGGAGCTAAGCTTGAGTGGGGGGAAGCAGCATTTAGGGAAACTCGTACAATCACTAAGGGTAAACACTTGACTCGGATTCAAGACCATCGGCTTTAAGTTTGCGACGTCAAAAGAACCTTAATTGTTGCCTCTGGTTAAATATTTCAAATCCGTTACTTAGATCATTGCGATTATTGATCCTTTATTATGCCTTCGTTCCTTGATGGTCATGCGGACGTTAACTTGCATTAAGCAGAGTCACGTGCATCGTTGTTTGCTGCAAACGAAGATTTTGAATGCAGAATCTGGCAGCTCAGGACCCGTCCGGCCCGAGCGTGCTATCAATTTCCATTGAGAGCGGCTGCCTAAGTGAAATGGATGAGAAGAGAGGGTGCCCGGCGCCTCGCAGAAACGGCGAGACTCTGCCTGATTTGGTCCTTAGGAAGCAATTCAGTCTAATAATGAAGAGGTGACGGGGCACATAACTACTGTTAGTTAAATCCAGGTTTAAATGGAATAAACCAAGAGTATTGCAGGTCCCTAATGAACAATCAAAAAGGTGGTTAGGATTGTGCAGAGCAGCTGTATTACTTAAAAATAAGCAACAGTTAGGGGAATAATGGCTTTCAGCCAGTTGTCGAGTAGATCTGCATGGCAGATTGGAGAGGAGGCAAAGATCCTTCTGTCAGCCGTCCCCATCCAGCTGGGGCCTGAGCTGGCCATAACCTGTGACAAGGGATCCTGGCAGGGTGGCTCTCTACCCCATGGGCTCACCACGCCACCGGCACAGCTCCTTCTGCTTAGAGGGAGCAGAAGGCAGCCTGGGGTCCCGGCCACCAAACCCAGGAGCTGGAGGGTCTCTGCAGGCAGGAAGCCTCCAAATCTGCTGCTGGCTAGAGGAGGGTGAGCTCCCTTCCCAGCAGCAGAGAACCAGTCAAGGTGCAATTTAACCATCCCTGGGGTTTTAAAACATTTTTTAAACAGGAGATTGTGGTTTTTTGATGATGGGATTATGTTAAGCGAAGCTGGAGTGACAGCTATAGGAATTATAATGGGGGGGAGGGAAGGATGCTTTTGAGGTCTCTCTTGCAGCATGTCTTTGGTTCCCTTTAAGACTCCTGGAATATTCAGCATGTCTTTGGTTCCCTTTAAGACTCCTGGAATATTTTAGGAAGACTCCTCCAAAACCGTGACTGCACCTGAGGACTTTCAGAAGATTTGCTGTGTGTTGCCACTGGTTTGGTGAACCTGGTACAGAAATGGGTGAGTAGGACTGAGCAGTGGGAAGGGCACAGTATTGGGCCTTCAGTGGTTTCGGTTTCTGTTTGCCAATGAGTGTAATAACGAAGGTTTTGTATGCCAGGGATGTTATCTCGCTGCGCAATGCCCTGGAAAATGTCCTTTCTTCAATGTTTGCCTTCCTGCTTTGTCATTTAGTCTCCAGGTCTCGTACCCAGATGGGATTCAAGGCAGAAGCTGTTGGCTGTGACCTTTTAGGCATGAGGCTGGCCGATGGGTCTTCCTCCGAAAACGGGACTGGGACCACAGGTCCAAGTAGCACTTCCGTCCTACCACCTGAATAATTCTGACCCTCTGCAATCAGTTCCTGCACCTTCCTCACTGCCTTCCTCTCCCTGGATCTGCCTGAGGACAACTGCTGATTGCATTTGGTAACTATTTGCTGCTGTCCGATGCAGGGACGTCAGTCACTCCAGTAACTGAGCGTTCCTGGGTGAAAGAAGAAATTCAGAGGTGTTTCCTTTGAAGGAGTTTCACAAATAACCCCATGAATGTACGACATGCTTTAGCCTTTACTTCTTGCTCAGGCAAAACTCTTGCTGTAGGAAGGGGCCTATTCAGTGCATCAGTCATTAATCTCTTTTACAAGTCTGGAAAAGCCAAAGAGCAGGAACTGGCTTTTCAACCAGGGGTACGAGAAATGAAGCCATTTGGAGAATGCTCTGAAATTGCAAAGTGACCTCTCTCTAGAAACAGGGGAGAGGAACAGGGAAGGCAAGGAGAGGAGGAGAGATACAAAGACTTTTTATTTGTTTGCTAATACAAATATTTGAAATTGCATGGCCTTCTTTAAGATCCCGAGGCTTTCTAATTGGCAAGTGATTTTATGGCACAGATAGAAATGTACAGTACAGGAAAAAAGGAACAGGGAAGAAAAAGAAGTCACTGACGCAGCAGAAGGAGCAAATTCACTCATCAAGATTTGTGTTTAAATTATTTGAAAATATACTGCATCTGTTTAATGTTTAAAGCAAAAGAAAGTGGAAAAGTAACTAAGCATGAGATAGCTTTCAATAAATAATCATGGAGTAAATAGGTAAATACGCATGGGAGCACTGCAAATGCACAAGTAGTTTTGTGCCAATAAAATGCAAAGGATAAAAATAAAATACAATACAGCTGCAAAAG
>NW_010519542.1:0-3298 GCF_000687285.1 Phaethon lepturus
CGCTGGGAGGGAAGAGCTCACACCCACGGCGCCTGCTGGGTTTTGCACCGGGGACCTTCTGCAAAGGGCTGGGCTCGGTTACCACCAGGCCTGCTATACTGCTTCTCCTCGCTGCTGGGAAAAAGCCTTGTCCCCTTTTTGCACCTGATCTCTTTTTCTCTTTCCTTGACTACGCAGTTGAGATGGATGAGGACATGGGTTACCTGCCCGCTGCTGCTGGTGCTTGCGGGCGGGGGTAGGGTGGCTCCACCGCTGCTCGGAGATGCTTCTGAACTTTTTCTCTTTTTTTTCCTCTTCCCAGAGTGCTGTTTGTTTGCGTGCTGACCGGGTTCGAGGTTGTGCGTTTCAATGCCAGCAGCCCTGGGGCTTTTTTCCAAAGAGGTTTCTTCCCTTCTCCTTGCCTATGCTCCCCTTCATACCTTTCCTGCTTTGAGAAAAGCATAAATGTTGGTTCGTGGATTCCTTTTTAGTGGGGAATTCTCTTTGGTCTGTATCATTTGAAATCACACAAAGTTTGCTCCAAAGCATGTCCTGCAGGGAAAGGGCTCTGAGACTGCTGATGGCAGCTGGCAAGGCCTGAATCCCCCCGGCATTTTCCCTCCACAGTGCTCCGCTGGCTTTGCTTTCCTGCGGTGTGCGTCCAGCAGCAACAGCTGGGAAGACGAGGGACGGTGAGGGAAGATGGTGCACAAAACACCGTGCCACACTGGTGCGGGAGGAGCGTCCCAGGGCAGCGCCGGGGAAGTGGGCGAACGGCGCAGCCCCTGCGCGGTCTGGCAGGGGGGATGGCTCTGGGGCCGCTCTCACGGCTGTTCTTCCTCTGAATTCACCTCTTCTTCTCGCCTTCCCCACGCCAGTGGAAGGCAGAACGGGATCAGGACAAAGAGAAGGAAGTCTGCCGGGCAGGAGCTCCTGGCACTGCCCGCACGCTCAAGGATGGCAGGGCAGGCTGGCACGGACATCGCCGCTGCGCCTGCGTTCACGACCTGGCAGAGCTGAAGGAAATGCACGTGTTCTGCCCAAGGCAGGTGCCCCTGAGGAGAACCGGGGGAGGCAGGGTGAGCGGCCAGGCCGCGGGCAGCACGGGTCCAGCAGCGACGTGCAGAGCTCCTCCGTCTCTGCAGGGCGGAGGCGGCCAGCCGGGTGCTGTCCCATCAGAGGGAAAGCACCCTGAGCTGGTCCTGCAGACTTTTGTTCAGATCGATGAATAATGCAAACCGACGCTCCTCAAGGTCCTGTTAACGGACGGTGCCAATTAATATCACTGGTTTAGCCCACGTTTCAAATCATGTAACGATCAGACGTTCAGAAATAACACTGGCTTACAACGAGAAGTATATGACTGTCTTATTTATGCGGTGCTGAGTCTTACCAGCCTTTTTACTGAGTGAGCCTGAACTCCAGGACTTCAGTCCTGGCTGAACGTGGTACCATTGACTGCAAGTACGGCAGAGAGCCTGGCTGATGGAGGACGAAGGTACGCAGCGAGCGTCGCCCCTCTCGCAGCCTGGCAGCTCTGCTGTTATCATTTGCGTCTGTCACCCACAAATGCTTTGCTTTCTTTTTCAAATGTACTTTCATAATCTTAAACAAGCAGAGCTGCGACTGAAATTCTAGGCAAAATTGCACAACAAACGTTACCCCTTTCCTTCTTTTCTGCTACCACCCTTTGATTCATTGTTCGCTTTCCATTTCAGGTCTGCTGTTTTCTGTCTGGAGTATTTTTTATAATCTGCATTATAAGAAAACCCACACATGAAGAAAGGAAGAAAGAAGTACATGGAAAACAGACTGCAGGCATGGCCATTAATTCTTCTGGGGAAAGGACAGCCTTCCTTCTTCAAGCATCCAGACCTGCTGCAGAATATGCGACGTAAAAATAGAAAGCAGAGTACTAAAACAAAGAGGGAGTAAAGATTAACACAGGGGACTTGGTGGCCTAAATATAGACAATTCTGCCCCTCTCCAGCGACTTACAGTAACGGAGAATATTCTGCAGCCAGCACAATTTGTCCAATACCCGAAATATGACACAGAGTTCTGACAGTAGCGATTGCAGCTAGAAAATGTGACGTTCTCTTTGGCACAGCTGTCATATCATACTAAGCCAGTTACTTCGCTTTTAATCCTAATTAATACTCTCCCTTTCCACTCTGAGCCAGGTTCCCTGGTCAGCAGTAACTCGGGGGGTCTGCTGCTGCTTTCCCTGCCCGAGCCCTCTGTCTTCAGGCAGCCGGTTCCTTTGTGCTCCTTCCGTGAAGGAGCCGCTGAAATCATGAATGAAAGGTTACTGATATCAACGAGGACTCCTGGCACCCACCCCCGCAGCAGAAATCAGCATGTCGTTCGTTAAAGATACCCGTGCTTAAGCAGGGAGCGCGCGCTTGCTGGACGCTGCCAGTTCAGGGGTGCCATCCGAGGGAGGGGGCGAGGTCCTCCCCTGCTAAATACAGACTCCTGCCCGCCTGCCAAAGCCACCCCGGCCCCTGGGCTGCCCCAGGGTGCTGGCTCATCTCCCGTGCAGACTGGGAGAGATGCCACCAGACCTCTTCCAGCTTGGGCTGTGTTTCGACCCCAAACCGCTAAGTAACGTACAAAATAAATGTATTTTGTGGGAGAGAGGGATACAAGCTGGGACCTAGTGTCTAGATGCCATGCTCTTTTAGGTCGCGCTGATACTCACAAATATTGTCTTATTCCCCGCATTTTTCAAATCCTGTGATTTACTGCAGTTTGTGAATACATACAGTAACCAAAGGTTATTGAATGTAGCTGATTTTAGAGGACAATGTGTCTTTAAAAAATGCTATAAATATATGTTATATAAACATTGCAAATGTTATACCATACATTTTATAGTTTTAGACTGCTATTAACAGTGACAAAAAACATGTTTGTAGTCTGAGAATACTGAAATGGTTTGGTCTCTATTTCTTTCTAATTATAGAATTTCATATTTACCCAAAATAGATCTCCATGTGCATGTTATGAAATATTTTGTTCCAAACACAAGTACGAGAGAAATGCAGTTGGAGTGGATCTTGACTTGCTTCAAGAAATCAAAGCAGGCGTGAAGGGAAGAGAGTACAGTACGTCAAACAGCAGTTTCTTACCCGTGCAGAAAGCACTGATTAAGACATGTTGCGTTTGCACTTCAGCAGAGAAGACTGTGGCTGTGTGCATGTGATGGGCAGCTGCAATATCAGAAACGCCGCGGGCATTGGTTTTGCCAGTGCCCCTGCCGGGGCCAGGCAGCCAGCCGAGGGGAGCCGGCAAGCTGGCGGCGGCGGGCGCGGGC
>NW_010519542.1:3360-8902 GCF_000687285.1 Phaethon lepturus
GGCGAGCCCAGTGTCCACGCCGAGCAGGGAGGGTCGGGTTTAGCGAGTGTTCCTCGAGCTGCCCTCCTGTTACCAACAGCCGAGCACCATCAGCACGCCCCCAGCCCAGGAGCGCCCCGTCCCTTTCCCTGCAACCCGCCAGTTGACAAAAATACCCTGAGAACGTCTCGTTCTGTCGCAGGCTCTCTCACCCGCAGCCCCTTTATGGAGCCCAGCAGTTCTAGCTCGTCCACCAGCTATTTTGGCACCCGGGGGTCTTCCCAGCCCACACGCAGAGCACAGCTTCCTGGCTGGTAGGTTTGTGCAGCAGCAGCGTGTCTTACTGTGACTATTGCATGAGGCGAGATGGGTCGACTACATGTTGGTATCCATAGCGTCACGCAAATTTTTGTGTCTGTGGAAGTTACCTAATTGAGTCATGTTCTTAAATATCTCAAATGGGGTTTCTCAGAACTTGTCTTTAGCTGATGCTCACTGCTGTAACCAGCACTTGTCCGGGGAGCAGCTCAGCCGCGTGCGCTGCGGAGCAGCCCAGCACCGCGGTGGCTGCAGTGCAAACGGAGCACGGGGACAGGCACAGCTCCGAAGCGCCACGATCCTGGCAGCTGCACCTGGGGTGGAGACGCTTGAGGAGGACCTTCTCTCAGGAGAACCACGCTTTACCGGGTGAGCAGGATGACCCATCTGCACGTCAGCCATCAGCCAAGGGGCAGCAAGTCAGTAAGCTGAATAACAAACCTCCAAAGCTATGGTTTTTCTGCTCGAGTGTTCTAGAAGAACGTGAAACCTGCACTTCTCAGCTAACTGTGGCGTGGATCTCGCTGTGCAGGTTAGCACTGATGGCTGGGAAATGGAAGTCGGCAGATGTAGCTAAGCCTTTCAAAAGGCTTCAGAGGTAATCCGTTGACTTGCTGATTAATGTCAAGCCTTTTTACCAAACAACCTCTTGGGAACTGCGTTTGTGTAGTTACTGTTTCTGTTCCTTTTTGGTCTGCAAAATGTTGGGAATAGCGAATACTTTTCAGAAGATTGGAAATCTTTTTTGAGGTCTGATACCTCTACTGGAAATCTTTGAAATAGTCTGCAAGAGTGGTTGAAGTGATACAGTCAGCCCTGAGTACTTCAGTTGCCTTCCTCCGAGGAGCTGATAATGACAGATATTGGAGTCACTGTTGGGCTGGATGAACCTCAGACAAATTTTATGTCCCTCTGTCTTTGACAGCATCTGAAGCCCGAGGCAGTCTCTGTTCTCCGGAAGAGCTCAACGCAGAGGAGTCACCTTCATCATCTTGATTTGTGCAGTGTTTTCCCAGTGGAGGTGCAGATCTTAGCGCAATAACGACCGCTGGCAAAAGTTACTTTTTGTGGAAGTTGTAGAAATAATCAACAGATCTCAGTAGTCAAGGGCCGTAGGCAGGAGGAGGAAGGAGCAGTGCACTGCTACACTTCATCTTGGTTTGCTCTTATTTTAGTACATGCCCCCAAAGGACATCCTTGAGCTTTTCCAGTCATTTTGCCGCTGATAGCTTCTCCAAAAGCAACAAATACGTCTAACAAGAATCCGAATGCCCTGAAAACCAATGAGTTTTATCTTCCACCCAGATCTGGAGCAACTGTAGTGAATAAATGCTGTGTTTCTGGGTTTGGTCAGGTGTGTGGCAGATGACTACTTTGCCCAGTACAGCTGGTAAAATGCCTTAATGACTGCACCCAGGAAGAGCAGTGATATCTTGGCAGTAGATTCGGGTGGCAACACATGACTTAGTGCAGCGCTTACCCACAGAGATACGTAGCAGCATTAGTCACCTGGAGCACGCAGAAAGCCTCATGAAGCGTCACAGGAGCGGTGCTGATGTTCCTTGTTCTTCAGAGGTCCCTTAGCAGCATCCACAAAGAAAACGCAGCGCAACGAGTACTTTAATTCTCGGGCACTAGCATGTGGCCACTGAGGAGCAGATTTCTTCCAGCCTTGAATCTGCTCCTTCGTTTTCTCTCTAAGCCAACAGCATCGCAGTGCCGCGCTCTGCCCTTGCTGCACTGACGAGGGTCCTTCCCGGCGCGCAGTTAACTCCCGTGGTTCCCTGGAAGCGCGTGCCAGCGGGGGCTTCGTCACTCCGACCACTATCAGTCCTTGCTGGACACTGCATTCCTGTAGGATAAAGCTTCAGCGGGGCTTTTGTGCGATCCGTCAAGGAGGCAAACAGCTCTGACAGCCCCAGGAGCCCAGCTTTGCTCAGCCTCATCCAGACCCTTTCCTTCTCCTCTCTAGCTCGCGAGGGCATTCTGCAGCTTCGTTTTTCTTAGGTCCTGCAAAGGCTCCCTCTTCTTCCTCTCCCGAGCAGAATGGCACAGGAGTTTGAGCTAAATCTTTAAATGGGGTATGGAGTTTTTCTGGCATTGATGTATTTTAACCGCAGCGTTAAAACTGTCTGACAGGAGCAGACCACCAGGCTGGGGACAGCGAGCCCGAAGCACTGACTGCGGCCGAGCGGGGCAAGGCTGTCCCGCCCGGGAGGACGCGGGCCCTGTGGCCACGGGCATGGTGGGCGCGACAAGCTCGCCTCTCACCTTTCTGGAGGAGTGGCGGGCAGGATCAGGTGGATGGTCCCACGACCCCCACCCAGAGCCCATGGGGGTGGAGTCCACGGGGCAAAAAGGATTTGTGCCCCATTAGGGTCCAGTGTGCGGTGGGAAGTGGAGCCCCGCTCTCGGCAAGTGCTTCTGGCGCGGGGCGCAGAGCTCGGCCCTTTCTCGCCTTGGGCGACCCGCAGCGGCCAAAGCGCTGGGGATGAGCAGGAAACGCGCGTGCGTTACGTTCGGATCTCTTTCTCAAATGTATTTGTCAGTATTCACGTTTTCCTTAACTGAAATGAGCCCGTTTCAGCACATACCTGCCGGCGCACGTGCATCTCTACACGCTCTCTGACCACGACTGCCACCACGTTTGGGTTCAGGCAACGACGGTTGTCCAGAGTCTGGAAATGCTTGTGCACGCTCACAGCTATGTGCAGGAAAGCAATCCTGTGCAGTGTGGACTCTGCAAAACATTTGTAGTGTCTGGAGCAACAGTAAAGAACTTGGGATTGGGAACTCACCGCATGGTTATTTATTGGCGTTGCGTTCCTAGGAGGACAAACCAGGGCCTTGTTGTGCGAGGTTTTGCAATGTAAAAAAGCCTTTGCTTTTGATGGATTTACAGCCTAAGTGGCATTGTTCTGTTCTCAATTACAAGTTGTTTTTCAGAAAACAAGTCCAGTTTATTAAATTAAAATTTCTCCTGAAATAGAAATTTTATCTAGCAAAGTCCCTCTGTGCTTCCATTCTTAGTACAAAACAAATTTATTTACTTCTGTAATTGAAATTGCACATATTAAGAACATAAATTTTCTTTATATTTTTTATCTTCTTTGTTTAGTTTTGTGTGAAAGTTGGGATTATGTGACCATCTTATGGCTGTAACATTTGTCAGTTCATTCAAATCGATGCTTCAGGTTCTTACTTATTATCACAAAGTTTATTGGTTTGTTAGCAGTAAGACCCAAATTTACAGTGCCTGGAAGGAAAAGCTGCAGTGTGAATGCACCTACAATGCTCGACGCTGGAGAAATCACGCAGGTAGCAACCACGGATGGCCGGGTTCACAAGCACTCCTGTGTGTCTCTGTGTGCCAGAGGTGATTTTGAGATTGTTTTCATATCATGATGCAAACGTAAAGCAAGCCTTTTTTTGCAAAAGCTTGGAAGTGACTTAGAAGTGTAAGAATCTATTAGGAAGTACATTTGAAAGTGTCAGCCATTCTCAGGGCAACAGTGAATGGTACAAATTTTGCACAAGCAGGAGACTTGTGAAGATGGGCATCTTGGAAAGAAAATGTAGAAGGAACTCATGCAGGGATATGGGGCAGGAGGATCCACGGGGCCAGTGAATTAGTGACTTTTACAAAGCCACCTTGTTCTTTTCCCAGTTTCAGTGGGCTTTCATTTAACAAAGAGAGTAGCTGGAAAAATTACCCAGAAATATTTAACCTTCAAAAAGGCCTCTGAGGCACAATTACCTGATGTTCACTGCATTGGTTCACGTGGTTCCCACTCTAAATGATTTTCTAGGTTCACCCATGTGTGAAAAGGGGCCTGATTATATGGAGGAGGGCAAATGAGAAAAGCAACTTCAGGAAGGAGAGAAATACGACAGGGAATTTTACTGGTTATGTTTGCTTCAAGGGAAGGAAAGGGCAAATAAACGTAGCCTACTCAAAGTACCTTTTTGTCTTTGAACTTCAAAAGAAAGTAAAACAGGAGAGAGCTGAGGTATCAGCAAGCACTCGGTATAAGCTCTTTCGTGGAGTTGGGTAGGAATTGTAGAATACATCGTACTTAGCTTTCTTAGCCAGATGACAAATTCTCTTTTTTCCTCAAGTACGACAGAAATATAACAAAAATCCAGTTTTCCCCCCAAGTCTTTTCTTCCCTTCTGCCCTTGGGTGCCCTGCACGCAGGAGGTCACTTGGCTGTCCAGCCACCAGCGCTCGCGCCAGGCTCTGGCCATGCCCTTTCTGCAGAGTTTCAGCTCTTTCCACCGCGTGCTCCGGGGACTGCAGCAACGCAGGTGAGTTATCTAGGGCTGCAATCTCTCCTAGGCTTTAGGGAAAACACATTTTAAGGAAATAAATTCCATGGTTGGCACAAGTGTGCCTCTACCATGCACTCTGTTCAGCGGGAGGTATAACCAGGTGCACATAAAGGTATGACTTCAATCGTTTAGTATTGGCAGAGACATAAAGCAGCGTTTTACACGCTGTCCCTCTACTCCGAACTGCCAGCAGAACGGCACGGCTGCGCAGAGAGACAGGCCTTCCTACGGTGTGAAGGGGGAAACCCCTGAAAACCTGAGGACTTCTTGAAACTAGGGAATTGGATTTCCATCTTTGATGGGAGGGCACAGTGTGCAATAGGGAGTACACTTGTATGGAAGCAAATTATTTCAAATAATCTTGGAACTTAAAGACTTTCATGAATACATGCAAGTAGTCAGTACCCCTTCCCTCTGCACTATCTAACAAAAGGAACAAATTCTTGGAGACAAGGTAGAAAGATAAGAGCATCAACATGATGATGGTACCACCGAAGCCGTTTTTAATTATTTGACCGAGTATCTCTGTGAAAGTAATAAATAAATTCAGACTTCACATCTGAGATAGTGGCTTGAAAATTGAAACTCTAAATCCAGACAGGTAGCGATCAGAACTGTTGAGTCCTCCGGTCTTTCAGTCATGCTTTATAAAATAGCAGTAACCTGGTGTCCGTGGAGCATCATAGCCTGTTCTGCCTAAGAAGTCCTTTGAAGACAGGTTTTGACTGCGTCCCACTGTGGTCTACAGCGCGTATCTGATTTATGGTTGAAATCTTTCTCTTTGGGGATCTTGAGGTTTTTGGTAAACCATGGTTTCCTGAGGATGAGTGGGCTCATACTCCGAGGCACGGCATTGGCACCTGGAACTGCAGATGGGTGTCTAAGTCAGTCCCAAATGGAACGTGAAGGTGCC
>NW_010519543.1:0-2276 GCF_000687285.1 Phaethon lepturus
GCTTTACCTGCCGGCCGGCGGTAACCGGGCGCCGGGGGGCTCCGCGCCGAGGGCAGCCCGGACCAGCCTCTCGCAAAGCGGCTGAAGGAGAGCTCGGCACTTACTGCACGAAGTCCAGCTCTTGCCCAGGGGACCTGCAAGTGACAGAAACGGGCTTTTACTGTGCTTGATCTGCATACAATGAAAGTGGGGAAGGGCAGGAGGGCTTTCTCCGTGCATTGTCCGAAGCGTCTGCTTCCCGCCAGGCTGGGAAACCCACCCAGCGAGACTAAGCCTACCAAGGGGCACAGTGCAGTCCTGTGCAGAGACATCCTCAAAGGCGGCACAAGCAAAGGGAAACTTACACTGCCATTACTACCGATGGCAAGGAAACCCTGTGCATTACTACTCTGGAAGTGTTTAAGAGTTCTCAGAAAACATATTTAATATTTTACAGAAGTTTCACATTTCCCACTGGGTAGGTCTTTGTGGATCCCACCAGTGTGCTCACATGCATTTCCTGCCCGGAGCCAGGCCCGCACTGGCGTGCCCCTTGGGGCTGCGCGTGTCCCCAGCCATCTCCCTTTCCTCCGCAGGAACGGACTTGGGGAACAGCCATGACTCATCTTGCAGCAATTTTGAAGCGGGAAGAGAACCTCTCAAGAATTTGAACCCGCTGCTCTTTGTGGATATCTTCTAAGTTTTTTTTATTTCTATTTTTCAACTTTACATCTTAGCAAGTAATTTATCTACACGTTCCTATTGGTTGGACATTACAAACAGGAAAAACCACCAGCGTGACTCCACACTTCCCACCAGCCCCACGGCAGATTCATTTCAATGAAAGCCAGCCCAGGACCCTCTGTGCATGGGACTGCCACAGCTTGAACGATTGTGCTGTGCAACAAAAGTTTTTATTTCAGGATTCCCAAACCCAGAGGTGCTTTGCTGATGTCACATCTGCCAGAAGCATACGCACATGACTCTTACCGGCAGGCAATGGGCTTACCCAGGCTTCTCTGGCAGCAAGAGCTTGAATGATGCTTTAAGTTTTTTTGGTGTATCAAGACAGTAGGAAAAAAGGAGCAGAATTGGCACCAGCCACTTCAGCACCAACTTCAAAACCTACGAGCATCTAGGCATTAAAAATTTAGCACTGGCAGCAGCATCTGGCACCTGTGCTGTCCTCCCCTCCACACTTACCCCAGATGGGAAGGCAGGCTGGTACACAGGCTGCCTCAGCCACGGAGCTATGAATTAGAGTGGAGCGGAGACCAGAGCGCTGCTCCAAACACAATGGGAATCCTGCAGGGAGAAAGAAGGAGAAAAAAAAAAAAAAAAAAGGTTGTCATTTTTCCCAGGGAGTTACAGAAAAGACTGGAGTAATCTAGCACACAGTAACATGTAATGATTTTAAGGACCACATATATTGACTAGCCAAGTCAAGGGAAAAAGCAAAAATGGGAGACTATGAGAAATTTAGAAGCCTCATCAAAACATGCTGCAATATTGATAAATTTAGAAATGCTGCCTGCCTACACGAAGTTTGCCAGAGCTTTTTGAAAAATGCTGACACTAGAATTGGGTACTGTTCATGTAATGGTCTCACTTTTGCCCTGTATAAGAGGTAGTGTTTTTCCATTCCTAGCTGATACTCCCATGAAATTTTATGCTGTGCAATTGTATTTGAACTAGAGGGGCAAGTGTCATGCTGTAGCAGTTAGCTGTCTGCCAGGGTCTGCTGTGTCTATTTGGCCTTGCTCCTTTCCAGCATAGTGTTTTCTATATTGTAGAGGTTGCCTCTCATCTTTGGCCCAGATCCTCAAAGACATCCAAATTACTCTCTCCCACTGAAATCAATGAAAGCTGGGAATCAAAATGCTTTCAAGGAGCAGGGATGCAGTTTCTAAATATTATTTTGTTCCTGAATACATTAAAAACAAAGTTGTTGCAGTCAGCTCCCTTTATTAAGCTGTCAGGCTGGTTCCTCCCAACAGTCCCATCCTCAACACATCATCTTATAAGTTTTCTGAGTCACAGATGTTGGACAACATACCTTTGAAGGACCCCAGAAATGCTTCATTGGATGTTTCTTCTCCCAGTTATAACTCTTCTTTGATTTTTTGCAGCTAATCAGTTTTAAGATTATTTGATGTAGAATATGATGATTTTCTTTTAAATCAGGAAGTCATAGAAGATGCAAAGCAAATGTCCAAGTGCTTTCACAGGGCTGGCTGCTAATGGCATCCTGACAAGCTTCTAATGTTTCTTAGAAATTACTTCTCCTTCCCCCCCCC
>NW_010519543.1:2307-80389 GCF_000687285.1 Phaethon lepturus
AAAGCATTCTGATACCACTACACCAAAAACACCAAACCACTGGTTCCTTCCCTCATCAGCCATTCCAGTCTGGATGGTGTATCAGGTCCCCATTGTCACCTACTGATTCTCTCTGTGGAGCTGGGAATTCTGCAATGTTTCAAGATGTTAAAAATCAGTGTTAACACCTCCCAGAGCAACTGAGCCAGTTCCTCTATTACTTTGCATGCTCATTTCTCACTTCTGCACAAGTAAATGTGTTTATAATGAGCAGCTGCTGTTTTATGTCCTATTTAGCACTTGGATAGGATAGCTTTCATTACTACAGTAACATCTGAACAGATCTGTTGCCTTTCTTTGGAATTAAGAAATTAATTGGCTTTCTATGATTTTTATGCTATTGTTCCTGTCAATTTTCAGAACTGCTCCATTCTTCAGGTCATATTTCTTCTTGTGCATATTCAATGTGTATTGTCCTTACCTGTAGATATTTCTATTTATGTCCTCCCTTACCAGTGGCCAACAATGAGAGTAAATTGACAGTAAGGAATACAATCAGATTTATTTTCTTTTTTCTTTGTCTTTATAATATGTGGAAGGGAAGCACTACAAGAGAGTGCTAACTTCCTTTCCCTTATTAGTCACTCATGAAGGAAAAACACAGCATTACTATGTCTGCTGTGTCCAGAAACAGTTTGAGAAGGGACTACATGAAGAAGTAGGCTGAAACTACGTGGAAACAAAACAGCTCCCAGCAGCCTCCAAGGCATGGGGAAGGTACTGCCACATGCCTAGAGTCTGCTGCTGGCTCAGGCTGATCCGAAAGAAGTCCAGCACTGCAAGGAAGGAAATTAAGTTATCTGATTCTCCTGTGTACAGCCAAGAAGGGCTTTTTCATTCCTGAAGAGCAGAGTTGCAGTAACACACTGTACACCATCTCCTAATTGAACAAGCCAAACTCCTGAATTTTGGGCAGCTGGAAAGCAGTGATACAACAGTATCTGCACTTCTCAGACTTAGCAACTGAGCTAAGTAGTAAGCTCAGTAGAAAGACTGTGTAGAATAAATCTTGAAATGCTTACTTTAAAAAGATGAGAGCAAAATAAATAAAAACTTCACACTTGAGACCTATCATGAAACTCACCCTTCTCTTTCCTGATACTGCCTGAGCGACAGTCTGCTTGGGCACCTCAGCAAAGCCACTGTAAACACAAAACAGACTGATATATAACGACTATAACCAAACCAGCCGACCACCCTGGTAAGCAGCAAGATAACAGGAAAATCATACCTAAGTGTTGAGGCTTCCATGTGAAGGTCTGAAAATGATCAGCAGTTTGTCTAGAACAGAATCTGGAGGAATTAATGTTTTTTTAAATAGAAAAAAATATTTCTGTCTTTAAGAGATTACTCTTTACTAGTTTTAGAGCTCTTCCCTGTCGTGAAACTTTCCTTTCTAACCAGACTGAATCATCTGATATATGCAAAATTACATTTAAGGGATACATATTTTGCAAAGAAGCATCAAACAGAGGATTCCTTTAGAACACATATGCAATGTTGTTAAACGGGACACTTAAAATGATGTGTTCTGATTTGTATGTAATCCCATTCCCACAAATACTGCCTGAATCTCCTCAAGCAGTGAAGGGCACTTGTGTTAGTCTAAGAGAAGGGATGGAGGCAGGGTTACTTGAGGTCCTTTGGAAATACTAGCAAAACTTTCAACATTACAGGTAGATTATATATATATAAAAAAAATAAAATTCAACATGTGTGTATATATATATGCAATTATTTCTCCTACATCGTTCAACATTAAATATTTGTTAGCAATTTTAAAATCAACATTGGGAAAAAAAAGATCAATTTTCTGAAAAGAGTGTTCTTTAACAAAGTTATACATTCAAAATTTTGCTGGAAATGCCCACTGCTAAGAACTTAACCAAGACACACTCTGTCCCTTATCACAAACTCTTCAATTAGAGCATAAGAGTTCCACTTTTACTTAAGCTTAAGGAAAACAAGCTGAAGTCAAGGTAAGAATTGTGCTCGCAGGGAAATGCAAACCCATATCCACAACACTGTTTAAATCCATCCATTTTCACTTAGGTCAGCAATGAAAGAAGGATTTTCAGTAATTTCATGTCGAGAGCTGGACTAGTGTCTGTAAAAAGCACTGCCCAAACAGACTGTGGCTTCATTTCTCTAAATGCTATTCAGCATGACAGACTATGAGATGGAGTTCAATCTAAATTTAAGCACTCTTTGTAGACTATTAATAGAAGAAAAACTGGTAGTATGAATCATCATGTGGGAGCTGCAGAGCAACAGCTATTTATTTTCTATAATAGTAATATATAGAAGTTACCTTTATACAATAAAGGAACTGTTGGAGTTGCAAGGCCCAGAAGTCGTCAGATGATTCTTCCTCATTTACACTATTCTCATTTTATTCTAAGGAGCAATGAGAGGGCAGCCCTTATTCAGCTTGACAAAATCCACATTGTGTATATCCAAGCTCCTGTCACAACACAAATTGGAGACAAGTAGTAGCTACTGACCATGCTCCCCACCACTCCCTGCTAGGGAATAGTGTGTGCTGGAGATGTTGGTGCAAAATGATGGAACTTCATAGGTTTATAAAGCTAAGTTAGTGTTTTGGCACCCTGTGTAATATCTATACCTCTGGCCAAGAAGAAAACTGCGGCGTGCCTTCCCTTTACGTTTCTTCTCTGCTGGGACAATAGTTCAGCTATGTTATTTTGTTAGACCAGCAATTTTGGGGAAAGATTTTTCGAAGGACTGAACACCCAATAGCTCCTGAACTGCAGCACCCCTCAGGATCATACCCTCCAATGTTGTGATTTCCTTTTTCAAGAGAGTGCACTAGTTACGTGCACCACAGGCTTTACCCTGGGCTTTACTCCATTGCAGCTGATGGACTCTGAACGCGGCCCCACAGAGACACAGAGTGTTAACTCAACACGCTGGCATTTCAGTGCTCTGTGGGATATTTATTTTTGAAAAATATGATATTGTCAACAGCTCCGTGAAGTCGTCTCCAGACTGTTATGTCTCCTTCTCAAGTTTCTTTCATTTTTAAGAGCTTAACTTTTAGTCTTCTGGCATGAGGAAAGAGCCTAAAATGGTTTAAGAAAAGGAAGCATAAACAAGGGAGTGAGCTATGCACAGCACTGCAGCACAAATATTCCTTCACACTATATAATCAATGCAAATGTCTAGCAGTAAAAATAACGTGATAAGACACTACTGTGTTCAACCCTATTTTCATAATGACATTAAGGAGGTTCCAAAGAACTGAAAATCCTGAAGGGCAAAGAACATCTAAGAAAAGTTGACATATTTTTCAAACAGGGCATTTCATATACAGAAATACAGTTCTACAGAGTTCAGTTAAACCATGGTGATACAGAGGGCAATAGCAGACATACAGACTAGTAAAAACCTTATTCTGAATTATGATTAACGGCATTAGTCCCTTACCTACTTTTTGTTTTTAAATTCATTGACAAAATTTTTTCTAAACAAAGACTTGCATGGGAGAAGTTTCAAAGCAAGTTTTCTAATAGAAATAAAGGTAATAAAAGCCATTTAATCAGACATAAATGCTCTTCTAATCTTGAGCTGCCAGGAATAAAGACACTAATTAGCTAACTTCTCCATTCAAGGCGTTGGGTTGCAGCATCAAGCAGTGATTCATTACAGGAAGTATTGGAGCTTTCTAAAAGTACCATCACTACTTGAGCAAATTCTTATTACAGAATCACAAAGGTTGGAAAGGATCTTCAAGATCATCAAGTCCAACCATTAATCCAGCGCCACCATGTCCCCTAAACCATGTCCTGAAGTGCCACGTCCACACATTTTTTGAACACTTCCAGAGATGGCGACTCCACCACCTCCCTGGGCAGCCTGTGCCAATGCTTGACCACCCTCTCAGTGAAGAAATTTTTCCTAATATCCAATCTAAACCTCCCCTGGCGCAACTTGAGGCCATTTCCTCTCGTCCTATCACTAGTTAGTTGGGAGAAGAGACCAACACCCACCTCGCCACAACCCCCTTTCACGTAGTTGTAGAGAGCGATAAGGTCTCCTCTCAGCCTCCTCTGCTCCAGACTGAACAAACCCAGTTCCCTCAGCCACTCCTTGCCTTGTAAGACTTGTGCTCCAGACCCCTCACCAGCTTCGTTGTGCTTCTTTGGACACAGTCCAGCACCTCAACATCCTTCTTGTAGTGAGGGGCCCAAAACTGAACACAGGATTCAAGGTGCGGCCTCACCAGTGCCGAGTACAGGGGCACGATCACTTCCCTGCTCCTGCTGGCCACACTATTGTTGATACAGGCCAGGACGCTGTTGGCCTTCTTGGCCACCTGGGCACACTGCCGGCTCATGTTCAGCAATTGAATATTGAGCAATACTTCTTGAGCAAATTCAAAGAATAATACTGTACCTCACTGAACCTTTAGTATTGAGGATGAAATAGAAAACATACCAGTTTAAGAAACCAGAACACAAATGCTGGGCCTAAGGAAAGATGGTGCTGAAAAAACCCCTCAACCCTAGACAAAACACTGAGCAAGGGAGCTAAAAAGAGGGTGAACAATATGAAAGGCACAGAATTCAGCCTTTTTTTTTTTTTTCCTTCCCTCTTTCTAACCTCATAACAGTAGCTGCTGGCTATTAATAACTTCCCATCTGGAGAAGGGAGTTAACTTTTTATGATAAGTTAGTGTCTCTGTTTTAGAAGAATTTTGTGTGGGAAGAACTTACATCTTCATGAGCCCCTCTTGTCTATGCACTTTGTGGAACTACATACAACTCTTGGCAAAGCGCAGGATATAATCCAAGTCTCTTCTGTCAATCAAAGCAATTGTGAAACTCTTGATGTTAAGAATTTAGCTGTTCTAAAGCTATGTTCTGTAGCTATACAGAATTTCTACATTTCTACAATTCTATATTCTACAGAATGTTCTGTAATGCTAGCCTAGTTCCTATACAGAATTTAACTGCAGAACCACCATGATTCCAATATAAGCTTTTGTGATTTAATACAACGGAATATTGTATTGCTGTTGCTTCTGAGGTTTTGCTTTACTATTCCATATAGCTGCAGTTTTTCATTGCAGTAAGACCTTCAGAAGTATTTAACTGGTTTTATGATATTCAACTTAAACACACTTGTGAAGCAGGTTTCACGTTTTTAACAAAATTCCTAGTGACAACTTGAAAGACAGCCCAGGAAAAAAAACTTTGGTTAGGGATTATTATTTCAGTGGATACGGGACAGAAAAGTTGCAGCTCTACAGATTGTGCAGGCAGTAGTTTTAGCATACCTCAGGCCTGACCTGTGTCCTGCTTGCTGCTTGTCTTGACCTTCAGATTGCCAACTGCAGGCGTACAAGTCACTTCTACAATGCTGTCATGCAGTTGCTACAGAAAAGAAAACCATTTATTTTCTGACATGAGTTTACTACACTACTTTTAAAAATAAATGTTTTAAAGTGAAGTATGACAACTGAAGATCATGCTTAAAAACAGGATATAAATCCGTTTTGAGAACTAAGCAGAGTTTTCTTAAACCACTCAAATTCAGGGAGAATATTTCACCTCAAGAAAGGAGAAGCGAGACATTTTCTTGCAGAATAACATTACTGAGATAGACTTTTCTGGATTGATGAACAGTCAGAAAACACCACACAAAATCTCTCTCTCAAAAAAGTTAAGAAATAGGTAGACTAGTCAGTGCATTTAAGAAAAACATTTGAAGTAAAGAGGAGCTCAGTGCAAACCTGTGGATCCAATTTATTCCAGAGCACTTGAAATTAAAGCTCTAAATCAGCTTTGAACTGTTCAACAGCTTTGAACATTTGAGAACAGTTACCATCCAGAATGACTGAGACCAAATCAGATTTAAGGTGTTCTAGTCTTTATTTTCACCCTGAAATTTTATTTTTAGGCATCTGCTTTAAATACTCTGAACTGTTCTAGAGATTAAGTCCCCAATCCCTTGCCAGCCCAGTTCCTTTAAAAAGAGAGAGGATGCGAGCGAGCACACATGTGCATTGCCTTACTTGGGTTGGCTAAGTAACCTTTAAATAATTCTAATCCTGCAATGTATTACAGAAGTTGCCAAAATTGAACATATTCTCTGCAATTCACTCCTTTGTAACTCATATTCAAGACTAGGACAATACAAACTAAGCAGATGCCTTAAATATGTACCGCTTATCTAGGGTACTCACCACCTTATCATTTAAAACCCTTTGGAGGTAGATACTGTAAAGTATGCTGGTATGCCAAAAGAGACATAACTTCAAAAAAATCATGAGGTTATGTGCATGCAAATCATTCGCATGCACTTCTCATCCATAGCGTACAAACCTCCACAAGCTACTTCCTGTAACATTTACTCCTGAAAAACCACGGTGCCACAAACAGCATTAAAATATTCCCTTTTGTAGTGGCTTCACTCAAGAAAACATACACACATATTTTGCTATTTTCAATCTTTATTTCATGAATAATTAAGAAGAAAACATGGCAACATTGGCAAATTGAAGGCATACATACTAAATACTCATACAGAATACATTATGGAGAAAGTAAATGCCCAGATCTTTAGTGGTCCTTGCAAACTAAAAGCATATTGGTCCTCCAAAAGGTTTAGCTTAAAATATGCTTGCTGACCTTTTAAGTTCCAATGATTAAGAGCTTGTGCCTTTCAAACCAGAAACAGAGTGAAACACAATTTGAACATACTTCCAAATCTTCCTCAAACCTGTGTTTCTCAGCTCTAACCAGAAGCAACCAAAATATTTTTTTCCTCCTTACCTTTTAAATGTATACGCTAATACACCACCCTAAGTATTCAAGACGCAAGCACTTCTTGAAACATGTTCAGTTTTATTAAGAACCTGCATATGTACATATATGTATACATATATATGTGTACATGCCTGTATACATATATGTACATATATACATTTATGTAAAACCTCTCTATATATGTAAAATGTCTATATATGTCAATGCGTGTGTGTAAACCATTTGAAAGGGTTCTGGAAAAAAGTGCTTGTTGTCTAGAACAAGAATTAGTAAACCCATACATGCATTGTTAGGTCAGTCTAACAGTTGTGTTTCAAGGGAGTATAAAACCAACACAAACCAGAAAAGCTGGATGGATAAGAAGAGCTTTTAAGAATCGCTGTTTTTTACATCCTCTTTAAAGGCCATGGAAAATAAGCTTTAAATAGCTATTTAGGAGATATTAGTACTGGCTGCAGTGTCATCTCAAACAAGGTTAGTCCTTATCCAATACAGTGCTGTTAAGTTAGTCTGAGACATCAGTAAAATTCTGTTCTTTCATGAAGTCCAAAATTCATCACACTGTTCTTCAATTCTGCCTCACACCCAAACTGAAAGTACCCTCATCCAAGAGTTGGAGGGTACCAATTAATGCCCTTCTGACTTTGATCTGGAGAGTTGTCCAATATTAAATGGGATCACTGATTTATTTCATACACATTGAACAACTCTTGATCTTTACTGACCTAAAGTGAACTTACAGTCTGGAGGCTAACTAGTCGATGCTTCGTTTAGTAGTGTTATACTTTCTTTCCATTAGATACCATACAGAAAAAACATTTCTGTTAAAAAAAAAAAACCACCTTCAGATACGTATAAAAGTGCTACTTAAAAATGTAAAAATTACCTTACAATATATGCAAAATGAAAAGTTTCTAACAAACTGAAATGTTGCAAGTTACAAGGATTAATTACTGGAGTATGTTACATGTACTTATGCCCTCTTTACGGAACTGATTCCCAAGTAATTATTCTGATTGAACATATGCAATAATTGGAAACCAGTAAAAGCCTCCAGAGAAATTTCAACAATGGAACAAAAAAAGAAGAGCCTCTTTCTCCCCATCTGTTGAAATAGAGTTCAGAAACAAAAATTGACTATCCCATTATTGCAAATGCAGTCTACTGTCAAAACAGGTCAGTTCATGAACTGTGGAACCAGGACTGCCAATGGCTCCTCTGCAGCAGGAAATATCCACTGGGCTTCCCAACTACCATATAAATACACTAGTTACATGCCATTAAAATAATACATATATCACTAGAATGAAAATGCACGCAATACATTGCTACGCTGGGGCACCGTAAGTTTTAAGCCTTGACTTCCCCAAACAACTTGTTCATATTCTAAAAGTCTATGCAAAATACAAAAGCCTTAGAAAAGTGCAACAAAACTAGCTTCATGACATTTTTCTTTCAGTTTCCATAAATACAATCTCATAAAAATATTATTAAACAGAAGCATACTTCCCAGTGGAGAACAAACGTGCCACATTTCAGCTTTGAGTAAGTGATTTTGGCTAAACCGAAACCCCCTGAAAATAGGGGATTAAAATGAAACAAGCTTAATCACATGATGCTGCCATAATATTCTGCCAAAAGTTCACCCTACCGTTTTGCATCCACAAGTCCTCCTGGAACTGATGGGAAACTTTACATGCAACTCTCTGGCAGACAGTGGCCTAAGGGTAAGGAATTTTCCAAGTAAAAGATAAATGTCAGTTGGAAGGAAGTAATCTGGTATTCATAGGTTTTCCTGAAGTTTCAGTGTGAGGAAATAATCCTATTATCGCAGAATGAATTAATTTATGGAGGCTAGGATAGTGGCCTTGCCAATCTGAGTTCAGGGGTGTTGCATCCCAAAAACTGGCAAGCACAAATACATAGGGGAAAAGAGACACTCCTATCAACACTCTAACAGAAATCAGAACTGTACAAACCTTGATATCTTAAGTTATTTAGCATTATCAAAAGCATACTTGCTACATATTCCCGATGCTTAACATCTTAGCTTTGACAATTACAAAGTGTATTACAACACTGATACTGAAATCATAGGGAATACAACAGAAAAAACTTAGGTGAATGAAGGACTGGGAATGCTCAGCAAGCCAGACAGTAATTTAAACCCCATTCAGCCACTCTCCTTTGACAGCAGAAACACTATTAGAGATACCTTTCTAAACAGGGACAATTAAATACATTAAGAGATGTCTATGAACCCTTAACTCATTTAAGGAGTTGATAATTCGGGGGCAAGAACACCCGGTGGACACCATGGGGTGACATAGGCTATACAGGAGATAAGGAAGTCGTAGGAGAGTTAAGCAGCTCTAACACATTTTCCCAATCAACACACACTAACTTGGAAAAGCACAGTGGCATGTCCAGAACTCGCGGATGATGACTACACTTTAATGCCGCTTTTCACCAAGTCATTTCTCAAACTGGTTAATATTACTGAGTATTCATCCACTAATGCTAGCTTAAAGAAAGGAATTGCAGAAATAGAGCTTGGCAGAACATAAAAATAAAACAGAAATAAATATTTACTAAGTCAGGGGAAGGACCACAAACAAACTATGTAGTTAAATCAGTCTGTACATGAACACTACTATTTTAAAATCCTTTCTTAGGCCACCTCAGCAAGAGTATTACTCACAATAAGCAAAAAATAGTGTAAAGGTGTACAACTGGATTCCTTCCCAAAAAAATTCTGCCCCTTAATAGCTCCTGCTTGATGAAGCCTGCAGTTAAGTTGTGACTGTATTAGTTGCAAGAACCAAATAAGAAGTAAAGTCATCACACGTCACATGAACACAGTTTTAAAGGCTTAACTTTAGCCTATCCAGAGCTTCACGCCAGCCATCCGGAGGGGGCATCTTTGGAAGATATTGTCACCTATCACCTGAAAACCAGACAGCGTTCCCAAATCAGTCACAAGCAGAACACAGAAAGTAAGAACAACACCCAGAAGCTCTCTATATCTCCAACTTCCCAAATAATCTTGTCTAAAACTAGGCTATAGTAAAAGTTGTACCCTGGACCAAAAGTGTACAGAAATAGAAAGAATTAAGTAAAAGTAATTTTTTGGTGATGCAAAAAATGCAACAGAACACAAATGTCTGAAGTGTTGAATCAGGGAACTGAAAAAATAGATAAGAACTTAACACTGAGATCATTAACAGAAATGAGATGCCAATGAGAATTTTTTGTCAGCTACAAAGTTCGTAAGGCAAATCCTCAGCAGCTTAAACCACTGTATGGCATCATTAGAGCAAGGGACAAATTCACTTCTCTTTATGTATGTTAAACAATGTTTGGCTGCGGCCAGTGGTATTAATATGAGTTTACACCAATACGTCAAAGCTAGAGTTCACATAGCTCTGGCAAATTAAGGGACCCCTAAACATGATGATGGACTTCACAGAAAAACACAGACAGTGGACATACCTTACAAAACTGGAGAACAAAAAACTATCAGAAATGCTACATGTAACTTGAGGAATATATTTTATGCAAAAGAGACAAAAAATTTATTTTTACTTCAGAATATGCTGTAATTAAATACTATATTCTGGATAACCTACCCACAAACACAAATTTAAAAGGGAAAATTTCACTCACTGTTTTTCAGAGGCATGAGAATGAGAGATCTTTGTGAGGGTCACCGAGATTCACACCAGAGATACTAAATTAGTGTTTCTACTTAAATATACAAGACAGCCAAATCAAACTTTATGAAACAGAACCATCTGCAAACCAAATCAATTGTAATCCATTCTGATGTCACCTCAGTTCTGTTCTTGTTAGATACTGCATATCAAAACTTCTCTGACAGAATTTTCCTGAATAACCAAAATTAAATTTTTCCTCCCATCCCTTCTTTTTTGGTAAAGAAAACCCCACAACTGTTCATTCAGTTCATTGCTGACGATCTTTCCATCAGGATGACAGCTCGCCAAACTGAATTCACGTCTGGTTCTAAACTGACCTCTCTAATCTATGGAAGCGTTTCAATAAACAGGATCCAGAAGACGATATAGCTGTATCTGCATCAATAGGTTCGACAGCTCCATTTTGTTGCCCACCACACCCCTACAGCCAGCAATGAGTAACCCTGATATACTACAGCACAAGCATTTGAAAGGCACATATTAAAATGCAGTAATATAAATTGATGATAAAATATTTGTCCTTTTTATAGTACATTCAGAAATATTTTCTGGATTAAAAAGAAAGGAAAGTAAATCAGCATACACTTGCACTTCATACGTACAAAACCCCAGGCTATTTCAGGATTAACTATGAACAGGAAAAAAACAGAACGGTATCATCCACATCCAGAAAGGCTACAGCTATTCTTACTCTTGAAAAAACTTAATGCTGTTTGAACCTGCAGAAAAAAACATGTTGTAGACTGCAGCAGGGCATTATGTTAGCTTTAGATCTTCCATTGCTTCATTACTTCCACTTGGACAGCTGTGCAGCATCTTATATTTAAAGGCTCATACATATATAATTATTTAAAAAAAAGCTCTTCATGGAGATCAATATTCCCCTACAGAAATGAATTCAACAGAGGATTATCAGATCACATCAAGAAGTTTACAGAGCTCTGAAGTTCAAACAAGGTAATTTTCATAACTACTAATAACTTTCTCACTCTCTGAAGACTAGAAACTCATCTTTTTAACTGAAAGTATCTGGAAAACGTGATTTCCCCTTTTACAAATGGTTATACTATTAGTGCTATTTCAGTTAGGGATTAATACAACGTTCCAGGTAAATGAAGTTGACCACTGTACAGAAAAAAAAATCAGCTTAAAGCTCAAATTACTTTCACAAAACATGTCATGAGTGAATTTAGACTATCCTTTTCGTTAGAAAAATATTTTCTTAAAATCTAAGGCAATAAGACAATCATAGATAAGGATGTCTGTTCAGAGGATGAATAGAAGGGGATTTTTTTAAAACACAAATTGGTAAAACTTGCAATTTAGTAGTAAGAGATGAAATGTGAGACAGCAATAATGTGTATTTCCAATAAGACTATTCTTATTGAAACTTATTTGAAGATATGAAGTAAACAGAAATTTTTGAAGAAATATACGGAAGAGGAAATTGTATTTCAGACTTTTATTAAAATCCTTTAATGAAGATTTTGCACTTGAAGCCTCTTTTGCAACAATTATCTTTAGATTACGTTGGCTCTTCAAATGCACCAATTAATAATCTGAGAGTGTCTAGCTACTTTTAGGGTTCTAAAGAACTGTAAGAATGTATGAGACACTGCTGCTCTGAAAACTTCTCCAAAGTCCCTCACCATGTATTAAGTAGTTATTTTGCAAATTTTCATAATTCTCACAGGCACATATCAGTGTAAGCGTATATTTTTATATAATGCTAGCTGCTAGAGACATGCTGCATTATTACTCTTCACATGGGCTATATTTTTCAGATTACAGGTTTTTTGATTTGGCAATAATTTTGAGTTAGAGCTGTGCTTTTATACCATGATGAAATTTCACAGATGCCAAGCACAGTTGCATTCACTGGGTTAACATCTATGACATTCAAACTGTCCTTAACAGTCATAAGAGCACTGGAGGAATGGCAGATTAATTTTCTTTATAACAGGGTTACTGTGTTGAAAGAGCATGTGCTTATAAATAGCAGTTGTTACAGAATTCACTTCTAAGGTAGGCTTCTGCTTAATATTAATGAGAGATGTTCAACTGTGGCTTAACTGCTGATAAGCATTCAGAAAAATAAGAGGCAGAAGCAATGATAGAATGAAGTCTTCCCTTGATTTGACAAACAAGATTACAACAAACAGCTTATGACAAATGGATATATGAAATCATTCTGGGCCATTAACATTCTGCACAAGGCCCTGAAGTGCCAGGATGTATCAATTCAATGATCACTTAAGGCACTTACTTGAACTCTTTTGCCCAAGAGTTGTTACATGAATTCAGGTACATTTTAGGAAAACAGAAGTTGAGCAGACAAAAGTTTCTCAATTCCTTCCTTGTGACAGTGAGTCATTTCCACACAATATTCAAGACTATTGGGTGTATACACATTACATCAGTTCCTCCATAGTTCTTGTCAGAGAATGTCTCACCTTCTGACAGTCAGATGAGGATGTGCAAGATCAATGAAAAACACGAAGAAAACATGGCAAAGCTGGATTTTGAGACAACCTACTTCATCATTACATCTTACTGAAAATATCTTCTCTGCAGAGGAAATGCTATCCCAGTTCCAAAATTCTACCACAGAAATCCATGATGTATGCTCATATTGCTGTAGAGTAAAGCCTGGGGTAGCTATGCGTGCTGTACAGGCAAAGGAGGAAGAGGGGAAAGAACAAGCCATACAAGAGTTGATTATTGATTCATTTTGGTTATAATGGAAGCACAGGGGGGTTGGACAGATTCCTTGAAGTACAGCGTACCCTGAAAACCAGAAGCTGTACGTGCTAGTCTTTACAATCCGTAAGATAAAGTTGGAAGCCACATCACTGTGACAGAGGTAGGCTTATAATGAAGCTTTAGAATGAAGAGTTCTTCTGTGCCAAAGTTTGAGGTATTGAGAGCACTTTTCCACTCAATTTGTTGTTACGGAATAAAAGGTTGTTTTCCTAGAATATTGTGCATATTTAAAGGAGGGGAAATAGCTGTAAAGGCGGTAACTAAATCACCATAAAGAACTCTACTCTATCGGGGTGCCATATGCTGTGGGTAGAATATTCAGACTCTGTGGTATCGGGATGCTACAGAAAGTTCCGTAATACAATGCCATGTTATCCTTTTCCTTCTCAAAGGTTTAGCTGTACATTCAGTCTCCAATGTGCTAGAGGATCCATTAATCTTACTCTCCTAGGAAAGAAAGCTTCAGGAAGTCTGGCTGGAAAGGCAGCACATAAGTAGTCCAAGCTTTTTAGGCTACAATTAATCTGAATAGCTTAATAACTTGGGTTATTCCAAGCACTGCGGCAACAAGTTCTTGCTTTAAACAGTTGTTTCCAGGCTTAGTAGCTGAAGCAATCTGAGGCAATCCAGGACAGTGTCACTGACGTTTGAGGGGACTCAAATGTTGCCAGTTTTCAGTGAAACAGGGATTAGCATTTCAGTAAGATTTCCATCTGGTAGCTCATTTTGGTTCTATCCCATGGATCTGTTGAATTATTAGGGGTTCAGGTTTCAAAGTATTTGTAAATTGCTGTAACATACAGCATGACATTCTGCCAGTCTGGACGCTCAGTTCGCACCATTTCATTGATGTCCTGTCACAGAAAACAGATTGGTCAAAATCAGGAATGATAACCTTGTGAGAAACGTGTCAGTGTTTTTACAAATTTCTGGAAATGGTAAACCTGTAAAGTTTCCACAATTTAAAGTATTGATGTAGAAAGCTCTGTTTTCTGTCATACATCTTTGTATTACTTACAAAATATAAACAGCTATGAATAGCGTATCTGTAGATAGTTATTTTGTTGACTTAAGATCGGAATGTGTAATGCTGTGCATACTTGAGTTGTCCCCTACTTAGTATAACTGGTATAGTAGTCAAGAATTTAGTGTTCACATACCCCTACGTCAGCCTTGCTTCATATCTAGGCAAGAGTCAGCATCAATAAATAATTGAATCTCATTTTACAGGAGACTACTGAACTTCAGATTACTTTATATGTATTTTTGAGCAAAGAGGCAAGGAAGAGGGAAGTTTACTACCAATTTGGGTATATACAAAAGACAAAGCAATCAGTTCCTGTCTAACTGATAGACCAGTTCACACAGTAACAGTACATCAGGCTGTGAATAAGTAGGGTAAACAAAGCCTGATCTACCCTTTTCAACACATTTACAAAGGAAAACAAAATGATGTAGTTTTAAATAATTTTTGTTTACTGTAAGGGTCTATTTTGTAAGCTTTGGGTTCAGGAACCTCCAGAACTCAAGAAAATAGAAAGCAATTTTTTTAAATTCTCCACATGAAAGTAGCTGAACACTTTCTTATTCAGGGAACAAATAACTTCCCCTTACACTACCACTACTATTTACATACAGTAGTTTTCACACCCTTTTTCAGCTTCTTCCCCTGCAATATGAACAAGGGAAAAAATCCACAAACATCATACACACTGCGTATGTAGGTATGTTAATAGATACTAAACCCTTAAGATGGATACAATTGCACTTAGAAGATATAATTCCATTCAATTTGCCTTTTTAGAGTATCTGTAATTAAGTACATCATAAAATGAAAGGACAGACAGCAACCTTTTAGACTAAACTTGAATTATGTAAGAATTACTGCAGTCATTTTCAACAATCTAGTTCTTACATCAGCACTTGGTAAGAAACTTCCATGTTTCAAATCACTGAAAAGTCAAAGTACTAAAGCCCAACAGCTGCATTGCAATTGTCAGCAAATACAATGCCGGGGGGCGGGGGGGGCGGGTAAAGGCTCTGATAAGGATCAGGGAAAGTGTCATTTTAAAAATGTCTGATTTTCTTTTATTATTAGTTGCTAACTATAGCAGCTTTGTTAGAATTTAAGTTACAAAAGTATCACTTAGGCATAATTTCTGATACTGGCAATTTTAGCTTAATTTTTGTCATTATTCACAAGGGCTTGGGATTCTCCCAATTCTACACTTTCAGAAATCTTCCTTTTCTAGTAAATACTATACTATTGAAAACTAATTCTTCTAAGCTAAAATTTGTATAAGAAAGCTTAACCTTAACATAAACAATGATTTAAAACCCCCTTTCAATTATTTATAATGATGACGAATTAAGTCTAAACTTGAGTTAAAATCTTGACTCTCGTATTATACTGAGCAAAAGAACAAATTACATAGCTTGATTTCTACATTCAGAATTCCAAAAAGCCCAAATAATTTGAAAGTAGGTCAGAAACAGGAGAGAATTTATGAATTCTTGAACATTTAATCACGTAACTATTTCTTAAATTATTCTCAAGCAAATGCATTGCCTTTATTATTATTTCTTATGATATTGAGAGATGAGTTTTGGTGAATCTTCCGTTTATAACTTAGGAGTTTATCTGCTATAGGCTATCATGCTGTTGCCTTTGCTGCAGTGGCTGGAGTACAGGTCTGTATCTCAGTCACTATTTAATGCAAAAACCATGTAAGCGTAAGTTGTTGATGATAGTGGGTTTATAAAACAAAGCCACTAATTTATGTTTCTCAGTCAAGTATGATACATGGTCAATAGCCTCAAGCTGAGCTCATCTGCTGCTATTTTTAAGTATAAAGCACTAAAATCTTTCAAAAGTACAAAATAGGATAATTTGATTTTTATAAATGGGACATAATTCATTTAGTATGCATTTAACTTACCAGAGTAGATTTGATGCCAACACTTTCAGCTGCCTGAAAAGCCAAAGTGAAATTTCTTCTCTGCATGAGATATAAAAACATGTTAGAATCCAAGGAAATACTACCGCAAACATAATGAAGTGGTGTCAGGAATGTTCATAGTAATGCTGCTACTTTTGCTTCAAATGGAGTCTATAATTTGACCATAGTAATTTAAAAAGAACCGTAGGAGTTAACATGTCTTAATATAATCCAAAGATTTACGGAAAATTTTTATTAATTCCTCATTTAGAAGGTAATGCTGAGAAATCATTGTCAGTGAAGAATGACTGAGTTAGAAAATGCTAAAGAATAAACTATTTATTCTTTAAAAAGCATAAATAAAAAAATCTCTTCATGTGTTAATGAAATTTCCCCATCTTTTTTTAGGAATTATCGTTAATAATACATCTCCAGATAACATGCCAGTAGGTATTAACTATAGCACACTAGAATACATACAGACTCTGCAGTCATGACATCTTCTAGTTTACCTTTATTTGATATGTATCACTTGAGAAGAGTATCACAGTCGCTTATCAGTATGAGCAAGTAGGATGAAACAACATCCTTGCGATATTGAAAAGCGATGAACAAAACATGTCAAGATACAAAATCGATGGATTGAAAATCTTTAAGCTTAAACACTCCCTTCTTCCAAAACCCAAACTGTTTGGGTTAAATGCCTCACACTTAAATTTATGACCTTCTGTTATTTTAAATTTTTTTTTATATCTGTTCCAAATCCTGTTTAACCCAATGATCTCATAATATTAAAATGTTATAATAAGAATAGCAGCAAGGTGGTTTGAAGTGTTTCAATTAAAATTCCTGTTAAGATTGGGTTTTGTTAGAATTCAAATTTGTTCATTCTTCTTTATTAACGCATATTAATTATATAGTCTCACAGTCCCAGGAATGGGATTTTTAATATCATACCTTGTCCTGGCTGTTTAGTTCTTGATAGGGAATATGGGCTGGGAGGTAAGTATGGAGGACTGCACAGAAAGCCAAGCCATCATTCCAGCTACTGCTGAAGTTTGTTATGTCTATATTCTTGAAGGGAAAAAAACATAAAAAATACTAAAATCATAATCTAACAAGTATTACTTCTACCAATCCACCAATACGTATGGGTTTTTTTGTGTTTTGTTTTTTTTTTCTTTTTTAATACCTTTAAAGAAATCAGCAGAGAAAGCGAGCAGCCTAATACTAGAGTTCTGTGGAAAGAAGCCAAAACCCACTACTACAGAGAACAACAGAAAAATTTAGTGATAAGAAAGTCTGTCATCTTGTATATGAATTCCAGGTACGATTAAGCTCCACCCCCAAGTGCAAAATGTGTGTGTTAAAAGGTGTAAAATACTGTGCTAGGGATGGTAATAGTATAGATTGGGTACAACTGTACACACCAAGACAGAAAAGCAAATGAGTTAGAGATGTATGCCGAAAATCCCTGAAACAGATCATGTGGTAGTAGCTCTGTTAATGTAAGATTTTACTTTTCTGCTTCTACTGCATTACTATCCAGATAAAATTTCCAACTGATGAGGACAAGTATTTTCTTTTCTAAACTAACCATTTCTATACAGAAACTTATGTGAACAAGATCACAAACAAAAATTAAGTTTCAGTTGGAAACAAAGATGTTCCAACAGATTTAACACTGATGGTGGCAAGGAATCGTTATCTTTGGGATTGGAACTTAAGTTGAAAAATGCAGTCTTGCACTCTTGATTTTTTAGTTCCAGTAGGAAACTCAGTGGCACTGGTAAAAGCATCGCCTGAGACTGTATATATTATTGTAAAAAGAGTCAGCCCTGTCCAAAAGAGTTATGAACAAGTTGCCTCAGTGACTTTTTAAATTACTGTACACTTGGCTGTTGGCAGTCAAACAATGGTAAAGAGGCTAAGTGGATAGCAGTCAGTTTAAACTTTAATTAAAAAACAACCAGTAACAACAACTCACAGTTTATCTTTTAGACCTTTATGGAGAAATATAAATATGCTTTAATATCTAACTCACTTAACTGGGCTTAAGCAGAAGCTAACCAGCTCCACTACTTAGTTTTTAAAATTTTAATGTAGCAGGAACTATAACCTCCAGTCACAGAGTTGCAGAAACACAATCACACAAGTCAAACTTTCACTTGACAGCAATTTAATAGTCATCACCTGCCTTTGACAAGACACTAGGACTTCTCATTCCTAATGCAGAAAAATCTACCCGGAATCAGTGTTACTGTGCCACACAGGCTGAGAACGAAGGCAGTTTTATTTCTTGTCAAACCAATGATTTGGATTACAAATGGAAAACAACTGCAATCCCTTCCAACAGAGGAAAAAAACAAAACTAAAGGCAATTTCTGGAAGAATGAGAGGGAAATCTCCACTTCCTGCTCAGCTTTAGCACTTTTTATACAAAGTCCACCAAACGCAGGTTCAAGCTCTGGTGACGTAAGCGTACGTGCTCGGGCTCACAATGCCCAAGGCAGTGGTCTGAGCCTTGCCTGCCGTCCCGCTGCCTGGCTGCAAACGGAAATGTCATTGTTAGAGACCCCCAGTCTGTGGGAACATGTTCTTCACACAGCTTCCTCAAGCCACAGGGGTGGGAAAATTTAAAAGCAAACGAAAAAAAGTTAAGGTCTCACTCCTTTCTCCTGAAGAGAAGCAGGAAATTGGATTTAAATTAATGCTTGGTTAAAACTTTTTCAATGTTACTTAAATTAGGCAAACAAATGCAACACAGTACAAGGCTTTATGGAAAAAAAGGAAAAAATATAAGATTGTTAAAGGCAATAAATTCCTATTTGTGTCTGTTTACAAAGTTACTTTTTGAAAAGTTCTTTCTCCCTACCCTGTAACCAGTAATGCCTCAAATCACACCCATATCAATAAGATGGATAAAAGAAGGGAGAGGGACTTTTTCTTGTCACAGTCATCTGTGGCAAGCTAGTTACAAAAATCAAATCTGAATGATCATGTTTCCCTTGCTACAGAATCTCGAGGGAGAAAAACTCCGTCCTAGTTTTCACCCCTCGGCTGAAATATTCTCACTCCTTCCCCAGGATGGCCAAGTGATGTGGGAAGGGGAAAAGAAAGATGTACATTGCATTGTCACAGTTAAGTGAAACACAGATTTGCTCAGACATACATGCATGTATCAAGCCAGACTATTAAAAAAAATTTGTATTAGTTAAAGCTACTGAAGAGCAATAGCAAATTTTTAACTCTCAGGACTATAAGGGTAGATATGACATTCCTTGTAAGGAGGAATGCTGAAGCATTGCTGAATCTGATCAACAGTGTCTAACACAGCAGTTTCCAACTTAGTGACTTACTGCTGGATATAGTTTCAATAAGAACCTGTTGAATTGGTATTATCACAGAATATACTCCATTTACCATAGACCAGGAGTCCATTAAAGCCAGTCACCAGTCACTGTACAAAGAAAATAAAGTTTGATACTACCTTGCCTCACAGAGCTTACAATCTCTTTTTTCTCTCCCAGGTTGCTCCACACATTTCAGAGGAAGCACAGCAATATGTATTTCAAAATTTAAGAGTTTGAGCCTAAACACCAGTATTACTGAAGTACAGATGAGATCTCAGTACTGAAAGAGGGATGGAAGGGTACACAGCCTTCAAAGTGAGAACAGTAAGCTTATACTGGAAATGACAGAGCAAAGAGAAAGGAGAAGCAAACAATGCAACACACTTAAAGCAATGAGCTGGAATAGTCATCTTTGCAACAGTCAGGATGGACATCAACATGCAAGAATGCATTCATCAGAATTAGAAAATAGGATGCTGCAGTGATGTGTATGAGATCATCTGAACCTATACCTGAGGTTTGACCCTGTGGATGAAGAAGGAAGACTTGTGCTCAGAATACATGAAGAAAGAAATTGCAAGGTATCAAAACAGTCTGAATGCACTGGAAAATAGACCTATAGAACAACTGGGGCTGAAGAAAGAACTCTTCACATGATTTAAAAGCCATGAGGAATGCTCACCTCCAAAATCTAGAGGCATTTTTCATAGTTTTATAAGTATATTCCCTCACCCCAACATGTGAGCAAGAAAAACAGGATAAAGTTGTACTGCAAATGGTAAATAAAACTAAAACAAGAAAAAGTCCTCTTCCCTTAAACATTACAGTTGTATAAACTAAAAATTTCACTTTGAATTTTAATAGCATCCATAGAATGTTGAATTTTTAATACAAACATTGGAAAAAAGGGCCACTTATAAAAGTTCACCTACAAGTTTGGTTCATTCTTAAAAAGAACTTGGAATACCCTATTTTTCTAAATCTTCCTGTAGGGTCCAGCTTTTATTATTAAGACAACAAGCAGAAAACAAACCCATCATCCAAGAATCTTAATGTAGCCAGAGAAGCTGAATTAAATACAACGGAAGGAAACAATTAAAAGGGACTGGTTTCTGTTTCCAATTGCTCTGAGCATTATGAATTATTATTACCTCTCAGACTAAAAAGTATAATATTGGTGAGACAGTAAAAAAAAAAATCTAGAAACTGGGCAGATTGTCATGTAAACTGAAAATTTAATTTTTTATGTAGGGCTTTGAGCACATAATTGGCACATTTAAATGCAGCACAATTTTATTTCCCAAATGCTTTTAACTACTTGTGGTTTTTTGAAAAAGCTTGGTCACTGTAATGAAATCAATCCTGCTTTAAGCTCTTATTTATCAAAGAATTGACGGTAAACAGAACATCAGCCTAAAATCTCTGACATAATTTCTTCTGCGTTACTGCTTTTATTAAGTAATTGGCTCTATTAAGATAATTCTGCTGGAATCTAATCTGGAATTTTTCTTCAAGCCATTTCAGACCACAAAGTACTAAAGCAATTGAAGGACATACATTCAGATAAATTGTCAAATGAGGAATAAGGCTTTCTAGAGATAGTTAAAGTACAATGAGATTTGTCAGTCCTTGTCTATTAATGATTAATCCTTAGGGTGGGAGTGAAGTCACTTCTGGTATTTGGGAGAGATTTTTTTAAAAAAGGCAATTCTAACAAAAGGTGTTAAGCAACAGGCTATTGTCATAAAAAGATCTGTGGACAACACATTGCAATCAGGAATAAAAACCAAGGGTTAAAAAATTTGTAAGACTTTTCTAGAGACAAAGCATAAGAATATTACATTTTACATAACCAACAGACCAAATTCTATAGTCCATTCTACAGCAATGACAAAGAGGGAGAAAAAAGATGGTAGGGGAATAACCAGGTGGATCCACAACCAAAAAGCATTTCAAACATGACTCAAGCTCCTATTAAACTGCAAAGAGCAGAGTAGGAGCAGTCACCACAAAATTATTATTCCCTTGTGCTCCCATAGGAAAAAAAGAGTAAGAAGATTCTTCTTGAAACAGCATTGAAATGTAATAGGAACAAAGCAATCCATCAGCTTTAGGCTGAAATACAGTAGTGGTTAAACAGCAAATGAACTGGATTTGAACATGAATCAGAAGGGCATCCTTGTAGTAAAGGCGGCAAACTATCCTGAGCTGCATCACTAAGAGTACTGCCAAGCAGTTTGAGGGATGGGACTCTTAGAGTCTACTGGGCCCTTATCCTGGAATACTGTATAGAGCTTTGGTCCCCCCAGTTCAAAGTAGTCATTGAAGAATAAAAAAGGGTCCAGCAGAGAGTTAACCAAGATGATTAGATGGTTGGAGAACTTGACAGATGAAAAAAGGTTGAAGGAATTTGATTTATTCAGCCTAAAGAAGATTCAGGAGAGATGTAATCGGAGTCTTCCAATGCCTAAAAGGCAGTTACAGAAAAGATGGAGGTACTCTCTTCACAAGGACACATGGTGACAGGACAAGACACAACAGCCACAATTTCTTTCCAGGGAAATTCTGTCTGGATATAAAAAGAAAAGTCTTCACCAGGAAAAAATTAAGCATTGGAATAGGTTGCCCAGAGAAATGGAGTAATCGCCCTCACTAGAAACATTCTAGAGTGCTTAACAGGGCTCTGCATAACATCAGTCTATCGCCCAAGCTATGACTTTTCTAGAATTCACAAATTTGAAGTGTTTTTAACCAGTGTAGTGCTAATTTTCAAGTTGTCTTGTATTGCTTTTTGCAATAATCCTAAAGTAACTGAGGGTCCTCTATAATCAGCAAAAATACCTTTTTTAAAAAAGCAAGGAACAGATATTAACTATTATAACCTAGTGATTCCTTTCCCCACCCCACCCCCCCAAACTCCACAGCTAAAAAAACCTGCTAACACCAAAAAACCCCAACTATAGAAACCATGGTTTCTAAATCAGAGTTACAAACTAATAACAAAGTTATTTCAACTATCTTTTCATCAGACATATCCACAGCTGTCTTCAATCTCCCTGAACTACATATATTACAATTTGAGCAGAGGAGCATACTTCATAGCAGCTATTTCTCCATCCCTTGCTCTGCACAAGGAGAGGTTCCCACATCGTCAGTTTGGCTCACAAAAGAATTAGGACATGGAGAAAATAAACATATGTGTCTATGTGTCCGTTGTATTAGTTAATGGAATAAGTGGGCTGAGAAAGCAAAAGAATTAATATGATTCTGTACTGTAATATATTAAACCATTAAAAGAAGATTTGAGGTTTAAGTGTACAGACCTTGGCAGGCTTCTTCCCATGGCAGAAAATTACTATTAAAAAGCTTTTAAAAGCTTTTAAAGACACATACACACACAAAAGAAAAGAGTATCCATTAAAAAATTTAGAAAGGTAAACTACAAAATAACTGCTATCCACGCTCCACTGAATCAGGATTCACTAATTCTCAAATCACAGATTAAAGATAAGGCTATCAGTACTTCTGGCAGTAGGTGAGAATGTAAAAGTATTTCTGGAATACACTTAACAGCAGTTCCAACTACCACCTCTCCAACCCCAGCTTCTGAAAAGGCAGTAAATGGCAAACATAAACCATCAAAACCCTTAAATATTGACTGCTAATGTTTCTTTTCATAACAAAGAAATACTATTTTTCAGGTTTGGCACCAAAAAAACCAACATAAAAGGGGCAGTCATTCCCAAAAAAACCCAATAATGGCTTCAGACATTTACATTGTAAGCACTTACAGAGATACACACAGCTTCATAATTTATTCTAAATTTTGTCGTAATTAAGTCTAACAAGTTGACATTTCTCTTGTATCAGAATCCAATCCAAACAGAAAAAGGAAGCATGTCCTTCCTTAACTAAATAATTTTTGGCTAAAGCATCACAGCTTAAACCAAGGAGAGAAGTGTTTTGGCAGCCTGACTACTTTGATGAATCAAATCAGACAGCACTAGGGAAAGCATGCACACCCTGGAATCGTTATTTGAACACAGGCTTACAAAAGCACAGTCTTATTACTTGAGTACAAATGAAAGCATTGCTTGATTTCAAGGTGCAGTCAGCACTGCATTAGGTACACTTACGTTCATACTCAGTCACTAAACAATTTTAGTGTTTATTACCGCCATATAGATAACAAGTTTTCATTTTTTGTAAGATGTGTAGCTTTGATCTATATGGAAGGTAAATATTAGGTGGCTTTTCCAGAAAAAAAGCAGCATTGCATGAATTAGAGGGCAGGTACTACAAGGCTACATTAAAGAGGTCTTCCAGTGCATATGTAACTAGGAAGCATGGAAAGCTTAAAGAAAGCTTAAAAAAAAAGTAGTCTATTTTTTCTTCTATCTTGTGACAATTGCTTTTTTGGTGTCAGACTTCTGGAAGTGAATTATATCTCAGAATGCTGACAAAACATGGAAAATAAATTGAAATATTGCTGTAGATAAGAATGGGTAAGGCTGTGTGTATCCTGTTTCTTGGTCCCCTTCTTAACACATGAAATATGCATGCTCACATCCTTTTTTGGACTTCCATTAGTTGTGTACTCAAAATGAAAGTAGCTGTGTTCCAGCTAGGGTAAATGCTCCATAACAGCTGGACGGGATTACTTTATGCTTTGAAGATATTTGGAATTTATGACAGTTTTATGACACTGCACATATTTTAGAGAAGCCAGGAGGATTCTCTTCTCTCTGGAAAATGCATACTTGGCACCATACTCTGAATCAGTATGTCAGATCCTGAGTACATACCACATGATCAAGTTTCAACTATTTTGTGCCTGTTAATCTGAAAACTAAAGGTGATTTGCTCCTCCTTTATCTAAAAGCTTAAAAAAAAACCAACAACCCTTATCTTAAGAGAGCAGCTCTCCTCTTTCATGGCTTAGGGATCTGTTCAGCCTTGAATATAATTAAACTCAGTAACTCAGTGAGTGCAATACTGTCTAGACTGAACAGGCTCTAGATGAAAGTTAATACAGAATCTGCCTGCTGCTAGTTCTGCAATGACCTTCTGCAGATTGCCATTCTCCAAACCAGAGCTTCAAGGACAAATTCTACTTGCAACCAACATTCAAACAGCACGTATATTAAAAGTAACAATAAAGGAAGAGAAAAAGCCATACAGTTTTTTACATCAGTAAGAATTTATCTTATTTTTATTGGCTATTTAAACCTCTCTTCTTTTTTTGAGGTACTCTTTAAAAAATACCAGATTTGGAACACAGTTATATATTGTTCCACAACTACATTTCAAGAAATCTGTTCATTTATTCTGTCCCAAATATGCTTGAATAAATCAAGAAAACTGTACAATGAAGTAATTTATCATAGTTTTTTTAACAGGGTTAGTTATTAGCTTGTTTACCATAATGCACTGACAAAAGAGAAAGTCTTAAGATTCCTTTAAAAATTCTGCTATGTGGAACTATATATTTGTCAAAGGTGGAAAGTGCGGTTTGGTGTAAATGTCTGTGAATGTGTGTGCTGGACTTCAAAATCCTTCCACTATAAGGGGCTGGAATTAGAGCTTCACCACACTATCATCTTTGAATTATTTAGCATTCAAAAATTTTAAGCTTCTAAAGCAGAGATAGTTAAGACTTTTAATCAAAAGCTTGCAAGTTACTTCCTAGAGAGGGTAGGAGAGCAGAAGTTGTTCTCCCATTTTATTTGAGCAGACAAAAAACCCCCACAAAAAAACCTACTTGTAGCCAGTGATTAAGTAGCACTGTATTCTCCACAAGGATCATGTGAATAAAGGAAACCTTCTCTCTGCAAAACAGTACAGACCTTGGTGTGTTGGGTTTTTTTCTTCTTTAGTATTTTCAACACATGGAATAAAAAGCAGCTCAAGAACTATAGGTGGCCTCCAAGGAGAGTAACATTCAATCCTAGGCTGCTGCTCATTATTGTGGGCAAGCCAGTAATATCATACCTTGTTTTTAATATTTTAACCCACTAGCAGCTTACCTTTAACTCTGTACACTTTAAATAAATTTTTTGAAATTAAGATTTGTATCCGACTATTTGTGTGATTACTATTTATTAGTCTACACATAAACCAGAAATTCAACTATTCTCCAATACCCAGTGCAAAATAGAATCCCAGAAATGAAAGGTAAAGCAATGCCAGGAGCAAACGTGGGTCTGTTAGAAATGGGGCTTTAGCTGAATGTGCATGGTTCCATCTTCTCTAGGAAATTATTTCAGCTGTTGATATTTCATATAAATATTTTACATACAATCTTCTATAAATATTTATGTATGTATAAAAAGCTACAGCTGTGAGTAGTTTTTTATAAACTCCAGGTGAGAGGGAGAAAACAAGACCAAAAAAGTAATAGTTATTGGCAACTGATGAAGAAGTAAACATCTTTCCATGTTGGCAGACATACTTGCATAATACTGTCTTATAGTGCTTAGTTTTACTTAGATATTGGTAGTTTAATTAGATTTGCATTAGAAAAATTTATATAATATCAATAGGACAAAATTTGACAAAATAATTATTCTGAAACAAAAGCCTTCTAAGACTTTCTTTTTCTTTTCCTTGTTTCCAAATCATGGTTAAACTCTTCCAGGTCCTTTAGAACTTGTTACAGAGTCAATTGGCACGTATTTTTCCTTTAACCTGTTGTGTTTGTAACTAAAAAAAATAATAGCGAACAGCTTATTTAAATACATAACAGGACAGAAATTGGTGACTAGATAGAAGGCGGACCTACTGCTATTCCTGCAATGGAAAAGGCTGGGATATTTAGAACTCCTCTGCTCTATGTGGCTCATGCAGCAGCTCAGAGACAGCGGACTGCTGGCCAGTTCGCATGTGGCTAGTTTTAAAAAAAGCATGTGCTGGCTCTTGCCCAGATGCTAAGCCAAACAAAAGAAAACAGTGGTATAGAAGAAAAGTAGAAGTTATAATGATGGGAAATGGTGGGGATAAAAGGGAACTGTGTCAAAGTATAAGACACTAGGAGGTAAGACACTAGGAGGAACTGGAGGTAAGAAAAGGTATCGTATCCTACCAATATTTGGGTGAAAAGGAAGTAGGAAGTGAGCTAGAATACCTTAAGTAGGATTCAATGAGGAAGGGAAAGGTTCATTATTCTGATGCTTGTTTACTGCTTGTCAGTTTTAAATCCATGTAGTTTTAAAATAAAACTAAAACTAACCAAAGCTTCAATTAAAAAAAAAAAAATCAATCCTTATCTGGTATCAATAACGTTGTTGAGATGCCAGAAAGCTGGATAAGCACTATTCACAATGAATACAATGCTAAATCTATTTAAAACATTAAAACACAACTAACACGGTCTTCAACGAAAACTGAATTTCAGGGGATGCTGAAAATAATCAAATTCTGTATAGTGAACAAATGAAAAATGAGCGTGCCTAAAGCAAAAGGCATTCTTCTCCAAAAACTAACTTTAAACATAACCTCCTGTTATTATCTTACTCTTTCAAAAGAAGGCAGGCTCTTTCAAAAGAAGTTCTACAGACGCTATATGGTATGGTTTCTCAGTAGCAACACAAGCAGAGAACCGTATTACAGTTGTTGAAGCAAGTAAAATAAGTCTCAAAACCTCCTCTTCTACTAGTGTTTATAAAACTCAAGTAATTATGAGCAGCAATCTATATAAACAAAAGCATGCTCTTGCATATGTATACAACTATAGAATGAAAGGTTTGGAATATTTTCTATTACTTTTCCTAACCACATAAGGAAGCTGTCAAATTCATCCTTCATTTCAAGACAATATGGGAAAACATTTTTGCATTCAGTTTTAGAGGATTTATAAAGAAATATAACATCCTGCCCTTTTCAAAATGTGGGGAAGGAGAAAGGCTCTTTCCACAACGAAGCTTATGCTCAGAAATAGCACAATTTAGTACTAGACGTGCCACAGGAAGAGGGGGGAGGGCTTATATCACAAGCCTGTCCATTGTACTGAAGGACGACTTTTCCTATGGATGGGCGATCATCCTGTTATGCAGCTCTCAACTTCCTCCTGCATTGTGAGTCTCAAGTCATGGAAAGAGTAAAGTTCTTAAACTGAGGATTGTGTTGGGAACTCCAAACACTTTCAATACAAGTTAACCAAACAAATACCTCATGGTCAGACCATTAACATCCTGGTTTAGTTTGCTGAAGCCACTATTCTTTGGAAAAAATAATGTAATCAGGAGAACTCTGGATAGTTATCTTGTTAGTTCTTTTGGCTTCTGATAACATTTGGGCTAAGTGAAAACAAAAAACAAAAAACAAAAAGTCTGGAACTGCAGTAGAAAGCCAAGTTCAAAATGCAAGACAATGCACCTTCACAAAACAAACTGTCCGTAAATACAGAACTAAATGGGAGCACATTGAAAGATCCAAATAAAACTACACTAATTACCTATTAAAAAAAAAAAAAAATCTCTGAAATCCAAGAAATGGTACTTTAACTGCATTTGGGAAACATTAATTTAAACCTTAAGTTGCAAAAGCTTCAGTTAGAGTTTCAAAAGTGCAATCTGTAAAAGGCTGTTTTAAAGTGCCTCCACAGGAGGTCAGCTGCCCCCCTTAAGAAAAGAAAAAAACCACAACTATTATCAACATGGAGCAAAGTGACTAAAGAGCTATTAATGTTAGGTTAGGACTTGCAGCATGTGTTCCAAGAAGAGAGTACAGTACATACCAATGCCATTACAATCTATGCAGTCAACTGTGGAGCAGCCTGGTTTATGCCATTAGCAGATTCTGATGTGTTGCAGCTAGAAGTACGCTACGTTAAACAGCTCTACAGTTACCTGATATCCTTCTGTTTTTTTCTGGCACCACTTCAGCAAGGCATTTCTCTTGGATCCTCCATATTCTCTTGCTAGGGCAGACAAGGGATCCTTCCTCTCTTCCCTAGGAACAAGGAAGAAGTGCAACTTCGAGCTTGTAACATATCTTTTGCAACAGAAGTACGTATTGTAAAAGCTTAAAAAAAGGACAAATTATTGTCCCAGTGAAAGTAGTAGTGTATAGCACTACTGACCGAAAAATAGAATGCACACAAATGCCTGCAGAGACTTAAGAGTTATTTCAGAGTAATTCTTTCATTAGCAAATTAGCCTTCTTTTTACTTTAAATCAAACTTTTCTCCTAGGTCTTTCAACCTCCATGACATTTTTTCTAAGAGTTCAGAAAATTAAACTCACAACATGGTAAGTTCCAGCTTGAACCATTAAGCTAACTCAAGTGACTTTATTTTGTATTTAGAGAAAGAATAAACTGATGCTATCTCTTTTGCATCTCATGGCTGACTACAAATGTCACCTTGAAACACCAAGTGTGCATATTAGCAGCATGCTGTTATTAACAGAACATTTGCCTGAGATCTGGAGTTCCTGAAAAAGAGCAGGGAGATCTAACTAGGTTGACCTGCCATTTGCTATAATGGCACAATAATGATTCAGTCTTTTGAAACAAGAATGTTCAATTGCCAATGAAAGCTATCAACTTCACTTCCAGTCTGTCAAGCTATCAAGACATTTTTTGTTTACGGAAAAATTGGGTAAGAAAAGAACGAATGTATCCAGATTGGCCAGTTTTTCCACGTGAGTCTTGCATTACAAGCACCTCTTTACCAGGCTTCAGAAATGAGCGCTTTGATTAAAAATATGTATTATAGAGGTTAATACCTTTGTAATGGCCCTATTACATGATTCAATATTTCAGTATATACTGTGGTGATAGATACTTTTGTCTCTGACAAAAAGACTAAGTATTACACCATGATGGAGCTTAGTTACTGGAAATAAAGTGTGCTGGCAGTTGTTCTTATTTTTTATAATTTCCATTTGGAAAACTAAAATAACATAGCTATCAGTGAATCCATACTGCAGAGATTCTCTCATCTGCTATTTTTTAAAGAGTTGTATGCAAATGTAAGCAAGATTCTCATAACATCCACAAAGATGATATCCTAAGTTACTCCTTTTGGATATTTCCAAGACGACATATACATTGTATACATTCACTCTCAAATCTTCAACTCTTTGTTCTTTACAACCCATTTGGTGATGGGAAGGAGGGATGGAATGTGGAAATACATAATATTTTAACTGGATTTTTTGCTGCAGATTTACAGGTAGCAATTTTCCAGGTCCTGCGAGGGGAAAAGAAAGCATCCAGAGAATGTGGATTTCTTCATGCCTGTGTGCTATGAACAGAAGACCAGAGACTGTTCCATGTATCAGCATCTGTCACTCAACGTGTAAAAGAAGAGAACTTGTGCCAACATACAACGAAACATACTAGAGCACTAATCTTAAGTATATGTATTGCAATTTGCTTGGCCAGTCTTCACTGAAATACAGATAGCAAGGTCTCAAAGTTACTTAGAACGAGATAACATTTGAAACATCCATGAAAAATATGCACAGCAGAATAATAAAAAGGAAACAGTAAGTGCCTTTCAGCACAAAAGATAGCAGTATGAGCCTTCAAACCTAACTGCTAATCTCAGAGATTTAACATGACAAGGAAGTTGCTAATTGTGTATTTTAAATATGAAATAAGTTATCTGAATAGGTTACTGTGTCTAAACTTCGTAGGTACCACACAGCCAGAATGAGGCTTCAAGAAATTCTGTAGTTTAGTTCTTAAACTGTTACATATTTCAGGAACCCAAACTGGTGTATTTTTTTTCCACTGGTGATTGAGAAATGGTTCGGCATATAAATCTTATAAGTTAGTATATTAGGTCAACTCTATTCCAAAACAAAGAGCCAATGAAGTTTCAACTAGAACAGGGAACAGTAAACTGCAAATATTTGTTTTAGTGAATTATAACAATAACTGTTTATTTTACAACAACTTTCAGAAAAAGGCAAGGGTAAAAAGTGAAACCTGATCACATAACAAATTGAAGTCCAGCAGCCACATTCTGAGGACTGTTCCAAAGAGCATGCTCATCACTGCACACCCACTGCTGCCTATTCCACTGCTAAATCTTCTTGTAGTGCTTAGCATTGCAGTCAATGGTCAGGCAGTATAGTAATGATTAGCATAATTATAACTGTACAATTTTACCATGAAATGCCAAGCTATTTGCTACAGCCTGCAGACTGTCATCAATGCAATTTTATACATTACCAGTTCAAAGTTCATATACATGTGTTTTAGTCTATTTTTTATTATTTCTGGATGTACTCAGTCTAAATTTAGGTGCTAACAAACACAATATTAATTGCTGCTGGTAAAGTAGCCACAGATCCAAACTCAGTTTAATTTCTGCACAGTGAAAGAGCAGCAGCACTGGGGCATGCCTTAGCTGATTTCAGGGAAATAATTTTCAATGGCACCCACAGCTGTAAATAACTACACAATGTTATAATGTAATTACTACATTCGGCAAATGTCTCAGAATATTAAGGGTTCAATACTTCTGCTGTACGAAAGCTTTGTCAGGAAGCTCTGTATTAAATGGTCTTGAGAAAGTCATTTAACCTTTCCCTGCCACGTTCCCAATCTATGAAGCAGGGCTAAGTACATACTTCACTTGCATAACATGAGGCTTAAATACTTTGAAGTCCTTTGACTGATAACACTACAGATAGGAAAAGTTTTAAATTTATCACAGACTTGTCTTTTTATCTTACTAATGAAAGGGGGTTGCCTGACCATTTTTTACTTAGACTTGCATTATGGTTTCATCTGTGGGACAAATGACCCAGGCCCATTCACTCATGGCTATTTAGAAGATTTGACAGTGTCTGGAATTAAGACCTAGCCATGCTGCTTTTTTTCTTCAGCTGCAATTACAAAAGTTAAGGTTTATCATGCTGTCTCCCTGGGTCCAAGCTACTCTGAAAGATTTGTTCAACGTACCGTAAGCTCATTTCTTGAATTTGGCTTCGTGGTCTTTTGAACTGATATATGATGCTATTATTTAGTGACATGACTTAGCTTGGTTTTCTAGTGGAACATAAAGTTTTGGTATTGACCTCATAATCTCTAAAAAGCCTAACTTCTGATCTGACTTTTAAAACACATACTGAGCTGCAGAAAAGACTTTCTGAAGCTCTCAAAGATTATTGAAAATCATTATTGTATGGGTAGCAGTAGAATCTGCAGTCTTAGTGCCAACATTGAACACTAGATATATGCAGACAGATATCTATGAAATGAATACATTTCAGTGCACCACAAAAAAGGGGTTTTACCTTATTCGACTCCTGGTTGTAGGAGTGACTGATGCTGTCGGAGAAGATGAGAGTGACAGTTGTGGTGAGGTGGTACCCATTGCCATGAGAGATGCTGGAGATGCTCCATCAGGTGCACTGATATCCCGTTTGATTTCTTCACTACTTCTTCGAGACACTAAGTGGGAAAAACGCCCATATATCTATCAGTTACAAACATAAAATCTTTCATTCTTGCTTTCTGACAAGCATTAGTTCAGAAACCATGCATGGAAACCCATATAGAGTACTGGACTTCAAGATAGTGTTTTTATACTTTCCACTTAGGCAATATCAAGGATTTAGATTGCACTATCAACATTTATGATCAAGCCTGTATCTTGAAGCAAAGAAAATTTGGTGAATGTATCTTAATGGAATATCGCTACTTCCATTCGAAGGATTTTATGAATGAGAAGGAATTTTAACACCAAACTATTTCATTTTTCTCTAGTCCATGTAGTTATGTTGCTAAGCTTCGAGTAGTTAAGAAAAAAGAAAAACAAAACCAAAACAACTTAGAGATGACAGCTGCTTTATTTCCACTTAATTTCAATCAAGAATTGGCATCTATGTGATACTCTGGACATTAATTAAATATCATCAGCAAGCAAAACAAAGATTGACCTGAGAACCTTCAGCGACATTCCACAGAGCTTGCTTCATTTTATCAAAGGACAAACAATTTTTCTTTCAAATGAAAGCACAAGCATTATACTCTGTAAAACCAAATTTGGAATGGTTATGTTTTCTCTACATGGAAGAGTTGCCAGTTAAAAGTATGAGGTTTGCCTTTCATGCCTAAATAGCTACCGTTGTTTACCTTTATGCAAATCAAAGCTGTAACTCTCCACATAAATCAGAGACTTATTTTCTAGTGACTTGGGGCAAATACATTACTTTATGAATACCAGACACAAGGAGATGGGAAAAACCACTTTTGGGTGGATTTTTTTTTTTTCTTTAAGGACAAATCAAAATTATCTAAAACACCTTTTCTTCTTGAAACCATTTACTCAAATAAAGGTGTGTTTAAAAAATATTTACCTCAAATTAGTTCTGCCTAGTTTATAAAAAGTATAATTTTCACAGTATCACACTATTTGTGCTATAAATCTTAAAGATTTGATTTTAGAAGCTCCTGCTGATACTGAGACATCAGCTTGATAGTAATCTAACACTACATAAACTGCTGTTTATTAACTCTATTTTTTAAAAATCCAAAGTTAACATCAAATGTGCAGTAACCACTATGAGTAATACTGAAAAAATATTTGTAGGTTATGCCAGTCACAAAATGGACTATTTTAAAATGATTCACTGCAAACATTCTTTTGTCCTACAGAATTGGTAGAGGTTTTGCTAGATAACGTGCAAACACATTTATATGCATGAGATAATGTACAATGATGCATTTGTTACCTAAAAAGAACAATCCTCCTATTTTAAACCATTGACAATAATTCTTTCCACAAACAAAATGTAATTGCTTAATTAGAGAAGGGTAATATGCTTCTCTGCCTCACTTAAAAAACCCAATCCTACATGCAAGCAGTAAAAAGTAACAGCCAGGAACCGTTTCTTTCCTCACATACACCTTGCACACCAAAATTATTTTTAATACAAGAAAAGATGACATAGACATCAGCTGTTACATGCATGATTCACAGTCATCCATCTGATACATCGGTGCAAGTTTGTATATGCAACAATAAGGACACTAGATGAGCAATTAAAAAAAAAAAATCTCTCCAGTTCCACTTGTTGCAATAAAATGGAATATTATTTTACCATGGGACTTTAGGTTCTTTTCCCAAATACTTCAGTAATTCGAACACTGAAAAATATGTTATTTCAAATATCCAAATAGAGTTTTTTTGATAAGAGCTTGATGGTCTGAAGACCAAAGTTCTCTCTTGAAAAAGTAAAGTAGATCTGCAAGTACAGTGTTGAAATGAGAGTTCCTAATTTTACTAATAATCTAAAAAACGTGATGTTACCAGAAATAGATTTGGCACTTTCCATAGCAGGTACTCTTGGCAAAGATGCTGGCCTGCTAGTAGAAGATGTTCTCAACAAATGTTCTGGACAAAGAAAAAGAAGAGAGAACATAATTAATGAAGATTCCAGCTACACTTAAGACACTTAGGTATGAGTCGTGAATATTGTCTACCAGTACCTGAATCTGGCTGTTTTAGTGAGTGCAACTGATTTTATCTATATGAAAGAGAAGGCCTAAATTTGCTCATTACCGATAATGAGCACTATGAATACACCATGACCTTCTTAATCCTTTTTCCCTACGGCCTCTTACTAATCCACTTGTCCTGGTCTAGAAAAAATTAATTGTTAAATCAAAAGGCTGAGCAAGGAATCCCCATTTAGCACACGGCCAAAAATATTCCATATGCCACTCAATGTGGATTGGTAAAGCAGATTGCTTTGTCCCTCGTGATTTTTCCCTCTCCCTCTTTGGTTTGTTGGGTTGGCTCGGTTTTTTTTAAATAAGAATGTGCTTTTTTTTTTTTTTTTACCTCCCCCATGCAGTGGAATCAAAAAGGTGCCTTTATATATTGTAGTGAAAGAATAGTTCTGCCTACTGCCAATGAGTAAAATCAAACTACAACAAAATTAATTTTCTGTAGCATCAAATCAAAACTATTTCCTATTATTGAAATCTTCCTTCAAATAAAACCTTTAGAGGTTTACATACTCCTCAAAAGGTTTACATACTCCTGTGTAGAAACACTTAGAAGGCAGTAATTTGAAAACAAAAAAACATGAAAATGAAGAATTAGGATTAAAAAAGTGAAACCCCATTCTGTAGCTGAAAACGTGACATAAGAAACATACATTGCTACAAAGATAATTTAAGAATATATACAGTTGTAAACAGGAATTCTGTCTGGCACATTCTCTATTGGAATGCAGTCCTGCTCCTGCATTAACAGACTATAATGAAAACAGAAAAACTTTATAAAGCATTTTATGTTTAAGCTTATGTCGACCCATGAACTCTGTAACAATTAAAGAATCCTGAACTATCTTCTTGGAAAGGCATTTCAATATTCCTAAAAATATAAAAGTTTCTAAAATTAAAACTCCAGCTGCATTGTACAAATAACCTCAACATGCATTCAACAAAAGCAAGAAGGAAATCTGGCACATACAGACTATTATGAAGTGCTTAAAAAGAAAAAAAAAAAAAAAAAGACGACACAAACCAAAACCCAACCCTTTAGAAAGCATCAGACCTCGGGAATACCAAATTAAGAGGAAATATTCAGCCTGGAGTCATATGGGGATTATCTTGAGAAACATCTACAAAAAAACCCTCCCTAAAACAGGCATAAATCAGAGACCTACACCCAACACATGATAGCCATTCATTCTCACAGGAAGAGCACATTGTGAACACTGTTTTGAGAGACAAAACAAAGTTCACGGGACAGGGAAATGTTGGGAAACAGATAAATCAACACTCAATTCCATTCAATTTTTTAATGTGGCTCCTGAAGATTCAATACTTAAGTTTATATTTTGTTATTCATATGCAATGCAATGCCAGCCATTATCCTTGTTTCATTTTGGGGAGGGAAAAAAACCCCAACCACAGAATACATAATGTAACCCCAGAGATGTGTATTTTTAGTGTCTGGAAGAAAGTTCCAATGACCCTGAAATCATCTTGTCTTGATTTTACAAGTGATCTCAGTTTCCATATACATTAAAAACTGTCAGAATAATGCCGAGTTATCAGGATTCAATCACGGGTTTTTTGAAAATTCAAAAAAGTCTCTTTATGATATGCCACCATGTATGATGGAACACAAGTGATAAAAACTTGAATTTGAAATATTATATGATTCTATGAAAATATTGTGGTAACAAAAAGTATATAATATGATTAACACTTTGGATACTAAATGATACAAAATACCAAAAAATAATTAATTTTAGCATTACTAAAAAAAAGTTTAAATGAACTTGAATCAATACCTTGAACAGGGATTTCAGCATAGCTTGGTCTTTTGTCTGTCAGTGTAGCAAGGGGTTTTGAAGCTGAGATTGGTCCACTTATAGAATGCCTCTGAAATGGAAAAATACTTGTGTCAAACATAATCCGAAGATAAAAAAACAAATATGGAATTGCAGAATCAGTTTTAGAAACTCAGATATGACATTATTAGTGATTTAAAAGAACTAAGAAAAAAAATAAAAACCTTCAAAAATACTTAGTTAAAAAGTCATCTTTACCTATTGCTTTTGCCAATCTGAATGTATATACACAGTAAGCATTGATATTGTAACATTTACTTCTTTAAACTTAAACCTGTTCCTCAAACCAATGTTGCAGATGAAGGGTGAGAATTCTCTTGCAGTTTTTGTATTAATTTTCACCTTCATTTATATTCTGTTTGTACAAACCTGTTCTGTTTAAATTTGATGTGTTTATTTACATTAATACAATCTCCTATATGTAGCCAAGATTTTAGTGCTTGATTTGTGTTACTAACATATGCCTTCAGAGTTTTGTGGCTTTTCCTGGAAAATTAGGATAATGGTATATTAGGTGTAGTGACACGAACTACCCTTTGCTAAGAAAAATCCTACTGAAAAAAATATTTTTTATTCAAAATGTCAACAGCTTTTGTTACCACCTATTTAACTGAGATGCTCTGTGAACAACTGAGAGATTTTGTTAAGTATTTGTCAAATATGTAACAAAATACAAATACAATTATTTTTTCTTTACAATGTCACCTTAATTTCTGTTCTGCTCTAAACTAGTTACAACATTTTTTTTCAAGTTTTATGTAAAAAATTTAGCAATGCATAGCTTCGAGCAGCTTGCAGTGTAAGTACATGATCACAGATGCGTTAAGTCTTGCACACAATAATTAACCGCTAGATAGCACTGAATTAAGCATTTTAGTATCACACAAATGAACTGTACAAAGTAATAATTATCCTTACACTTACTGAAACTTGTATTCAGTTGCTGAAGAGTCAGGGAAGACCATTCATAATTATTCTTTTTTAAATTAATCATTTCAAAGAGGCTATTGCAAATTATAGTACATTCTTTATTCACTCTGTCCTTTTTATTAGATTCCTATATTTAATCACAATCAGTCCAGTAATGTGTTTATCCTGAAAACTCTTTCAGCTCTCCATCTGGCCCAAGATTAGATGAGAAGGTTAAATGAGCCTTATCTTCGTAAGATAATAAAGGTCGGATGTTTCTCATGCCAAATCATGTAGGCAAGACAGACAAATCCAAAAATCGTATTAAAAAAAGTTAACAATATATACCTTGCAGCATCCTGTAGCACAAGCAGGATTACAGGACTACTTATTCATCATTTAGAGTCAAACTAGAGTTATGCTTTTGTGCTAAAAATCAAATGGACAAAAAAATTGCCAACCATCTAAGAATCTAACTCCAAAATGCAGCATGAAGAATTTCATCACTTTATATATCAAGGGTGTCAAGCATATACACTACAAAGATTATTCCTTTAAATATGCAGATAGAAGTGACTGCAACTGTGAGCATACACAGAAATGCCTACAAGAGCTTGCCATAAGAGCTGGCATTTCAAACTTGTATTAACTTTACAGTTGATTTCACCCACTTAGGAATTTTGTTGTTTCTTTTTTTTAAATAAAGGACAAGGACACTATCAAAGTGAGAGCCTCCCCCCAGAAAAGGAAACCATTATAATAGAGTTAGATAATAAGACTAAACGAGAAACATTTCATTTTGTAATTTTCTCTACTCTGGGATTGTCATTACAAATACAGCATAGTACAGAACTTCAGCCAGGGAACAAAGGTATGTACAGAGCAGGCACAGTGCTGGATAACCATATACCTTTATCACTTTCTCAGCTTACAGGTATCACTTAAAACCAAACATTCTTTCAGGATATTGTCAGAAAGTGGTCATATTACTCAACTGATAATTTGCTGTGGTCTTGTCTCTTTGTTATAAAATGAATTGTTTTGACTTTTTGCTCCTGTTGACACTGCAGACAGGGCTTATCTTCACTGTTGCTAGTTCCTTATTACATATCTTACTATTACAACTACCACTAGTAATGTAGTGACTAATACACAGCAAATTAGAGGAAAATGAACCAACTAATGTTTATCTAGTTCCACTTGGCAACATCTATATAGTAGTAATAGTGCACAAGTCTCTTGGAGAATAATTTTTCCTGAAACATTTTACAAGTGTTAGAAACTTTTCTGCTTGACTGAGCTTTTGGTGAATTTGCAGATCAGCCATTCCTCATTTCACTTACAAAACAAAACAGTTCTAATGTGCAGTCAGACACTTATGGATCCTATCAATCCCTTTATAAATACCTTTTTTCTTCAACTAGAAATACATTCTAAAACTCATGTAACTACTAAATACCATTTGTCCTTTACACTAGTGTTCAAACTCCTCAACATGAAATGAAAGGATCAAAAATTCGGAGGAATTGCATGCTTTCGAGGCTATTCAGGGACACTACTAATAGGACATAAATTACTAAAGATGTTTTGCAATCTGTGATCCTCTTATTCATCCTACATTGAGGTCTAGCAGAAGAAAATGCTAGAAACTTTAAGGACTACTTTTGACGGCATGTATAAAGAAAATTGTTCACAGAGTCAAATAACATGTTTTTATGTAGTAGTCTCTGTATAATATAATTACAGTAACAGATAAAGTTCAAAATGCTAAGATCAACAGTTACTTTCTCACAGCCATTCCTAATTTGAAGATAAAGATTCTGCTAGCTACCTATTACTCTTTCCAGGGTTTTTTTGTTTGGTTTGGTTTTTGTTTGTAAGATGAGTAACAACTCCAGAAGAGTAATCAGCACACAGGTGAGATAAAAAAAAAGTAAGAGGACAAACACCTGACATGTCAAACTTGAGGCAGAACTATAACAGGATGAACTAATCCCTTAAACTCCAAATATTTTGCTTCTGACTCTTCATCCTTGTGTCTGTTGTTGGCTATGGAAGGAAACATGACCTGCAACCACTACCAGGTACCTATTCCTGATCACTTTGCACTTCAGTATGTACTTCAGTGAAGTACTTCACGCCAATACACCGACACATGGCAATTTCAAAACACAGTTCTTCACATATTAAGTAGTTAAGATATGCAAGTCTCTGACACTGAATTGCTTGGAGCCTGAACGTTTATATGCTCAAAGCAAATCAGGATATTCAGTGGTGACCAGTGAACCTGAAACCACATCTACTTCAGAGAGTCTTCCAGCTATGAAACAGAAAAAGAAAGTACTCAGAAAGTACTCAGCAGATATGCTTCCTTGTCCTTATATTCCTCCCTAGCCATCTGCTTTGGTCACTCCCAGTGGCATACCAGACCGACTAAGCTTTAAGCTAACCCAGCAGGGTTGTTTTTACATTCTGAAGAGCATTCTCTTCATACCTCTCTTCCTAAATTGTTTTGCAGTATTGCTAAGCGCTATGGTAAATAACAGCTAGGTTCCACTGCAGGCTTGGACCTGAAGCCAGAGAGGGGGTTGGTTGTTCTGTTTGTTTTCAGTTGCAAATATGTATCCAAGAATGCAACTCCTTATACATACACATATTACTGTAAAGAAAAACAAACAAAGCAAACAAAAACTCCGCGAGACTGAGGGAATTCATGACACAGTCCAACACAAAAATGAAGCGATATGCATCATTCAGAGAGGGCACATGTTGATGCATCTATACTTAGAGAATCGTTTTTGCAACCAATCCATCTTATCATGCTATCAAAGTTGTGCCAGTTTCTCAGTAGGTGCCCATGTAAATATTTCTCCTGTGACAGCATTTAAAAGGAACTGTGATTAATGGTAATAAGCACTGCAACACCCATGCAGAGATCAACCCTTCCACCTTTACTCAAGATCTAAAACCACGGATGACTTCTATGAGGTGGGAGCTGATAGGTCAACTCACATAGTGACTATTTATTGAAATCTTGCTTTTCCATTGCAAGAGGGCAAAAACCACAGACAAAAAATATTAAGAAAATGCTTAGAACACAACAGTAGAAAACAAGGTAGTAATATGAAAATAAAGAAAAGAATGAAAATTGGTTTTGAACCCGAAACCCTTCTCTCTTGAGCAGAAAATATTCTTTAAGTACAATTTACATAACTGAGGTCAAAAAAACCCATTGCCTTCTGGATAATTACAGATCCTTTCAAGAAAACCACTTATCTTCAAAAAGACAATAGAAGCTGTTTTCATTTACACGCCCTCCCCTTTCTTTTTCAGGCAATGTTTCCCACTAATGAGTATCCAGCTGTTAATGACTTGGTTTTATACCAGAAGTTGAATTCAAAATTCAAGTAACTCTGGCAGATCGAGAACATCAAACAAGAGCTGTAAACCTGAGCAGGTTTGCAGTATTCTAAGAGATTACTTTGGTTCACGGTTAATTTACAGGTAAATAAAGTGAAATAAGCCCTAGGCTTCATCAAAAAGTCTTCTGTCTGCCAATGCTCTGGTCTAGCCTTTTAGAACATGAGATTAAGTCTGCCTCTTCCTACAAGAGCACAGAAATAAATAGAAATGTAGAGATAGATCAATAGGAAAAAAAGCACCCGTAAGAGAACTTGTCACATTTAACTACGTTAGAAAACTGCTGTCAAGAGTGACTGAGCCACAGGAAGTAGCAGAAGGTCTCATAAAAAACATTTCAGTCTTTCTCTTTGCTTTGAGGCCATCTCTCTCTTCCCCCCCCTCCCCCCCCCAAAATTCACTTTAAATGAATAAAAGCTGCACCGGTCTGAGCACAGGAGAACAGTCAGTCTATACCAGGTATTGTTCTTTGAGCATTAAAAGCCAATATGAATATAGATTCTTCAGTTCACACAGAGAAGATTTATTACCAAAACATTATGCTAACCTATAGTAAAAATCAAGTTTTGGTAACTTGTTTAGCAATATCTTGAAGGCAACCAGAAAATTATTGATATTAAAGGAGTAAAACATACAGTACATTCTTTGATTTTCCTTTGCGATTCTGGTCCCATCTGTTTTGTCCATAAACTTGTTGGCTTTTGCCGAAATCTCACTTCACACAGCTAGTGAGATAATAGAACCAGCAATGATCGATACAGCTGAGCATTAGAGTATTGATGATGCCTAGTATACTTAGGGTCCTGCAGCAGTTGAACAAATGGACAAAGCCTCAGAGGGGACAGGACAAAATACACAGTACAATCACCAACGGGCCAAACTCTCAGCCAGTACAAAATGAACAAAGATAATCAATTCAATGAAAAGTTATTTCATTCCTCTCTGGTCAGGTCTGATATCAAAAGCCCATACAACATGGGATAAATTTATACTGATGACTGCTGACAGATTTTGCACAGATCTCAGTCCATTGCTCAAAGGGGATTACTGCTGTTTCTGTGCCAGGCACAGGACTAAGAACTGACAAACAGCAACTCTAAAACTAAGGAATGCAGATAAAGTTCTTCTCCCATGCTTCTCAGTAGCACAGGAATAGCAATGGTTGGAAATATTTAACAAGAACTTCCAAATTATGCCAAATCTTGTACTTACAACATGGTTCTCAGTGAAAGACTCTTTTGTTAGCATGGACGTTTCAGTAATTACTTACTCGAGGCAACATTTTATCATTATTTCCCCACAAAGTCAACCAATATTTGTATATCACCACCTGTAGTTTCACATGCTCTTCTTTACAAAGAAGGATTAAGTGCAGTCATAAAACACCTACCTGCATAGGGGATACAGCAGCAGCTGGGGGAGTTTTCATGGGACTTGGGCTCAGGGGAGTGCGAGGAATTGTGGCGGCAGCAGGGCTTGGAACTAGCAGAAACACAGAAAGGAAGCCATCGTGAGAATTGCGCTGTTTTGAGTGAAACAGGAGACTGGTTGTTATAGCAAACTCTCGCCTTGTACTTTACATTACTAGCTTTACTGGAGCGCATCTTTCAGAATTTCAGTAGTAACTGACTGCAAAAATAATTTAAAAGTATGCCTACACATTTAACTCCTCTGTAATTACATTAATTTTCTGTACTGAATATATCACCCATGGTAAAAACATAAGTTTACTGGGTGCGGACAAGGATGAGGTGCAGGATACTATTACCGTGGCAGATATAAGTGATGGCATTACTAGCAGGCTCCTAGGTCTGCCAGTAAGACAAGAAAGATAACCTATATGACCTTCTGCTTTCTAGTTTTTAATCAAAGTCCACAGGTACTAGGTATTATATATCCCTGAAATTTTGGGATTAAATAACATGTTTAGGAATGTACAAAAACCTACAAATACTGAATTGGTAAATCAGTCATCTGATTATTTAACAGAATGATTAGTCATGAATGCTGAGGGAAGAAGGTAGGTATTAGCATGAAATAAGAGATTAAAAAGAAGAGAGAGGTTATTTATCATTTTACCGAACTAACTCTGGCAAGAAAGCACCTTTGTCCAATAACAGATTAAAAAAACCCTTCTAAATTAACACTAGGAAACACTCGTAAATACCTATGAACAAAGAGAACTAGTGTGGAAATACAACCATTTACAGAATTGCCAAATACTATGGAGATGCTTCTATACCTTAAGAAATTTTCAGGTTATAAACAATTAAAAGTAGATTTGCCATGCACAGTACAGTACAGTAAGTCTCTCTGGTAACATAGTCTACTTCAGGCCAAGCCTTTTTACATCAGAGACTTATGGTGACATTGCTGAAATGAAATTCAAGACCCAAAAACCTGGCAAGGGAAATATTTTAATCCATAGAAGGTCTCACATGCAGTCAAAGCTAAAACCCAAGTGTTTCTCATTTCAGGATAATTACCAGGATTCCTTTTTCTGCTCATCTATAGAGAAGGACAACAGCACCTCTTTCCACAATCAGAATTATAGTAAAATCCATTGTCTCAACAGAGAGATCCCTTTCATTTCAGAAAATATTCCCTGTATCTTTTAATAGGTGATACTGGCTGGACTTTATTTTTGACTTTCATCAGCACTTTGACTCTAAGAATATAAGTTATTAAAAGAAACAAACTCAGCTCTAGCTATTACATGGCTTTTAGAATGCTTAGTTTGGCACATTAAGTTGACATTTTAACAGTCAGGCTGAAATCAGCTGTGCTTCCAGCTATAATTATGTGTGTAATATGTGTTTATGTATTTCTAATATACGGGAGCATTGAATCAAAGCATCTAGCATACGAGTCATTGGTAATGCAACAGTAAAGAAAAAAATAAAGACAAGACCAAAAAAAGGATGCTTGCGCTTAACCACAGTGAACAATCTGTTGTGCAATCTAGTTCAGGTTGGTTTGTTCCAGCCATTGCTTCTAAGTCAGGACAGTACAATAAAATAACTTACCTTTGAATTAGCTAAGCCATTAGAAGTGTCCATGTCAACATATGCAAAATCGTAACGTGATACAGCTACTACACTGGTTGAAAATAATTACCTTGGGAGGCACTGTCAAATGACTTGATGAGCGTTTTTACAGTAGGAGTTGGCTCTGAGGAGGTCGATGATCTGCGACTCAGGCCCATTCCTTGTCTCAGAGCTGCCAAATCTCTCTCTACAGCATTCATGTAATTGTACACTCGACCACGTTCCTCTTCCTGCCTAAAATCAATATGCAGCCTATTTAAGGCATTTAAACATGTAAAGTCTTTAAAAAAATCAACACAAATTTGAAGCCAAATTAAAATACGTGGTCCAAGCTGGTAATTACATTAACCTAGCTTGCTTTCCACAGTGGTTTAGAAATAGATTATCAACCTAAATTATCACTCTAAGTTCTTACTATTTATCAGCAAGACAGCTTAAGCACTAGCTGAAAAGTCTACCAGATCAATATTTGATTTAAGGCTTAATTCCTGCTCCTCTCATGCACGCATGTGTACACATCGATGGAAAAAAAATGAGCCTTAAGGATTTCAACCATTACGTATGAAAATAATTGTCTCAGAGGGGAGAATTTTTTTCCACCTGCATAAACAGAAAACAATTTAAATGAATACTAAGGAGGTAAGAATGCATTTCTGGCATACATCTTCAGGCAGCATATGAATCCATTTTAAAAATTAATTTTTAGTACAGAGTATTTATGGTGGTTATTGTATTCAGTGTCATTCACAAGACAAGAATTGTTTGAAACAATCTATTTTCTACTGTCGCAATAATTAAACATTGACTGACTTTTGCTTCAGACACTGTAACAGATTTTCCTAACACCTCCCCTAATACAGTAGCTATACCTCTTCCAAGGAATCTGATTCAGTTGCCTCTTTGTTCTTTGTCTGCAGTGAATCAAATGTCAAAAGGTGCTTGTGTATAGATAATAATGAATATACTGACCGGAATCAGCACCTTCAAAAGTGCAACTCTAACCTCAAAGGTTCACTTGCAAGCAGTAATTGAACAATTACAATTCTAGCGGAAATGTTTTAGCAAGAATTGCTCATATTACTTAGTTTGGTGATCTTAGGTCAGACAAGATGCCTTATGCCCAGCACTCATCCATCCAGATAATTTTCCGTTTTCAGTGTAACCAGTGTGCTCTTCCTACAATCAGCTTTTCCAAGTTCCATAGCCTGCATTATCTCATACCCTACTGGATGCTAGGTTAAGTGTAATGTATCCTATAAAATGCCTATCCATGTGGAAAAAAAATGTTTAATATATACACATCACAAACATCAATACTGTAATTCTAAGCTATACACGTATTCAATCCCTAGAGACGATGTAGTCAGGACTCAAATGGTACTGTCCAAGACGTTCCTATTCTATGGATTTGAGGACTTTAATACTTCTGAAAGACATACAACTCAGCTTCTGAATAACTGTAAGCAACTAATTCAAGCCACAATACATCACAGTTTGAATTATTTTTATGAAAAAATTTTTCATACACAAAGCATTTTTAATTATTCCCAGAAACAATTATTAGTGGAAAGAAAACAGTACAAGATATATGAAGAATTAGATGAAGGTTTCTTTTCAGGTAAAAATCCAGCTGTATTTTTAACCATACCAAAAGCTTTGGCTGCTAATAAGTATTAATGATGGTACAGAAAAGCCAACACTGCTTGTTTTTCTCACTGAAGGAAGTTAAATCACGTCCAGCTGTTAAATACCAAAAATCCTCCACTTCAACCTGGTTTTGCAAAAGCACCAAACTGAATATTCTTGGATGGATTAAGTATACAGCATAAAGAAACAAATATTGTTCTTATAAGTTTCCCTATTTCGACCCCTGACAGCTTACGTAAAGCAGCTTGTTGAAATACAGATCCTTACAGTGAGAGGATGTATGAACTTCTGGAGTCTCAATAACAGTTAAGAAACTGAATTTCCAAAATTGTATCCCTTACAAGAGAGACAATATCGCTGTTGTCTTTTGCATACTTGCGTGACTTTATTTCCTCCAACTCTTTAGTAAGCTTCTCGTTTTTCTCCTGAGCTTCATGTAATCTACGCTTCAGGTCTCCTATCTCTTCCTGGGCCTCAGACTTTATATCATTTGCTATAACCACTGCAGTCTGTAGATCAGCCTGGAACTGACGCCATTCTGCTGACTCTTCCTATAAGTAAATAAAACTTTAAATTGAAAGCAGCAGCAAGAATTTTGAATTTAAAAATAAAAGTTATCCTTATTATTCATAGTTTCTCCATGCTGTTACAGGATTTACAAAGGTAGTCATCTCTGGCATCAGGCACAATCTAACTTACAAGTTAAATTGAAGAAGGTTTGATGGAAATAACTAGATTTATTTTCTAGAAACAAAGAAAATGTTCAAGGTGGAGGGGGGAAAAAAAAAATAATATTAAACTATGCATCAGAAGACACAGGAACATTTTCTCCTAATCCCAATGCCGTATCTTTTTGTGACACTGAGAATTTTTCTGAAGTTAATTCTTTAATGTCTGTAGATTAGTAAATACATTCCCATGTGACACCTGTCTCTCAGAAATAATTATTTTAATGGTATTACATCTAATCATATTACCTTGTCACAATTCCACATGCACGTCCTATGACATTCTAAGTTTACAATTTATTGAGTTTTTAGGTTTTAACCTACCCGGAGTCTCCTGTGAAGATTCTTTATCTCTCTTTCCATGTCATGCTTTTGGTCCTGAAGTTTTTTAACTGTATCTGGAAAGAAAGTAAAATTCTCTGTAAGATCTTAGGGATCTATTTACTTTAAAAAAGAGTAACTCAAAAAACCTGCAAATGCTTTTAAAAACTTACTCAGAGAATAAATTTTTATCACCAAAGCCATCTGGAAAAAAATAGTATGAGCTGAAATAATTTGACAGAAAGTGTCAATAAGTACATACTTCTCTATGACTGGTGAGGGGGACAGCATAAGCAAACTCAGTTCTTACACAAAACCCTGTCTCTTTTCTACCCTTCACAATACTAAAATGACAAAGCAACAAACAGCAAATAAACAAGGTAGGTAATTTAACATGGAAGGATCCTAAAAACATGGATGTCTGGGGGTTTTCCCTCTTCAAACGTAAGCTGCAGCTACGCGAAGCCTTTGATTCGCAATCTACTCCCTGCCGCAAAGCAGCTGACATAACACTCACAACCATGCCTTCAACAGGGATAAAATTCTACTCATGTCGTCGAGAATCTTACATTCTTGTCTATCAAGCTGCTATTTGAAGTTGAAGCAAGCTATATTTACAGCAAAGGGACAAACAGTCTATGAGATCATGTCATGAAAGAGATGGTCCCCTAAATCTGTCAGCAGCTATACAAAAGGGTATGCAGCTTGATCACCACCAACTCCTCATGTGGCGTCTGACAGACTGGCTACTGCAATTATTATTCATTTGTTGTTTTATTCAATACACAAAGACAATGTGATTGATTACTCCATTATTATAACTAAGCAGCTAATGAAGAAGAACATAGCATAAATTTTTGATTAGTGTGTCACTCACTGATCCTTAGATTCTAGGATGTTTTATTTCTATAGTACAGTGTAGCTATTACCAAACTGTAAAAATGATGGGCCCAATGACCAAATACATTTTTTTGTTCAGGTTCATTGTTCCAAGACCTGCTGAAAATAAATATTTTTCCTGTATACTAGCAATGCTCTTTCCACAAAAAGATTGAAGGTACCTAATACTGTTCAAAATACAAAACCTTGGCAAAAATCTATGGAACTGCATAATAAATGTTTGAATAGTCAAAAGATAGGTATATATGATCATACAAACAGATTGATAAAGTGAAGTTTTGTGGCTCTCATTTTCCAACATGAAAGAAAACTTTCCAGTGCATTTATTTGGGTATCAGGTCTCAGGCAAACCATTAAATCAGGGTTTATTCAAAGTCACTTGTTCTACAGATACCTACCAATGTCCTCCCAAGTAAGCCTATACTTTCAGTACTCCTGGTGTTTTGTCAAGGGACTTCTTTTAACACTAAAAATGAGGCTATGGCAGGCTAAATGGAAAACAGTAAGAATTTCAAAAATTTTTAAATCAGATGTAACAAAGACTAAGAACAGATTTAAGCTGATTTACGCTGACGTGTATATTCAGAAGCCTCAACTATGCTCATAAAAACATTTCAATATTTTAGTGATGGAATTGCTTTTGGTTTCTTCATCAGAAGAAATTGAGTTTTGCCTCAAGTACAGAGGCTTTTAGTGCCACAGCTAATTTCTTTACAAGAATGTTATAAACCTCAGCTGGCCTGAAAATATGATAACCTTTCAGGTTTGGAAAAGTTGAAATACTAAAATCATACAGATATTTCTGTATTTATCTCCTCCTTAAAAGATTGCACATTTTAAGATGCATCCAACTGAGCTTTAAGCTTTGAAGATAAACCTAACACAGAGTGGGCCACTCAAATCTCATGCTACCATGATAATATTTAAGCAAAGCCCGCCAATTTTTAGCTTGTCTCTGTATACACAACTTTTTTGAGCTAAAGTCAGCATTGAGATGCCAGCTTTAGGTCAAAGTTATAAAAGCCACTCTCGCTCCACCTCCCCACCCCTTTTTCCTTTAAACACATGCTAAAAAAGCCTGCTGCAAACTAGATAACTTTCAACAGTGACAGCAAGTCAACATGCCCTAAAGAGCTTCCAGTAGCATTTTGAAACAAAATCTAGTAGATGATCATTTTCTCTTTTAATGACAGTTCAAAGAAAATGTGTTTTTAAAAATAAAATTGTTCTACTACTAAAAGCAAGCTATAGTTCATCTAAAAATAACCACAAACCAGAAACTATAAATGCATCCAGAGTTAAAGTTTGTGTAATGCCATTGTTTTGAGCTTTTGTGAGATATGAAACGCACCATTAAGTTTTAGTATATTTATGCTTTGAAGTAAAACACAATGGTCTGAATATTCTGCAGTTACTATAAACAATACAGAGCACTTTACAGCAGCTGTTGGAAACAGTCTTCTCCCCCAATCAATCAGAGATAAAAAAAAAACCCCACAACAAAAAAGCCCCACCTTAAAAGAGCTACCAAATTGCAACTGAATTTGAAATGTAGTGAGAAATTAAGACTAAGGTAAGTGATTTCACCTCTCACAGCCTGAACTCCATTGTTTGCATCATGTCACCAATTACAGCCTGAAAATTCAAGTAGTCAAAATAGGTACATGGGCAGCAATTCTCTGTACAGCTGCCTTGTGGTATCCTTCTTTTCTGCATCCTCACAACCTCCACGAGTCCTCTCTAATACACACAAACTCTTTCCACCTGTATGTGCTGCAATTTTCATTATGGTAGGACAGGTAATTCTCTTCTACCATTATCTAGTCTGTGCCTTTTAAGGAGCATAGACAAGAAAGAGGATTGAGATAAAAAGAAAAGTAACTATTGGTTAGGGTAAGTGAAGAACAAGGAGACCATTCTGATGAATGAATAGGGTAATAAAAAATGACAAATGAGCAAGCTGCTTGTGTTTTACTCCAGGATTCAATTATGTCTACATTTTACAAAATGCTATTGATTTAAATCACAGTTTGACAAGGCCTTGCTTTTTAAAAGGTAGAAAAATACATTATGGGAAATGCAGACTACAAATGGTAAAGAAAAACATTACAGGTAGGACTGGAGGTGGGAGGAAGAAACTAAGATATCATCTGAATTTTGTAATGCTGCCACAGAAAAAGTTTCACTGTATTCTGTATCTGTAACTCTTACTAATTGTAATTAGCAGTTAGAATTTACCACTATAAAATAAAAACGAATATCAATAGTCAGTTGTTTAATTTCAATAGTCTCTGGTTAAAAAAAAAAAAAGGGAAAAAGAAAGGAAAAAAGACAATATTCAGCTATGCGTATTAGTTTCAAAACATGACATTACAATTCCTGATAAGCAACATTAAATCAAGTAATGCCGACACAGGCAAATCCACAATGGGCATTCTTGCAGTTTTTGTACTAGTGACATTGGTTTGCCTTATACTAGGATAGCACTTCAATTTTTTAGCATAGAAATGGCTATCCCAGTACAATCACATCTACACAGAGTAGTGCAACATTACAGTTAATTTAAGAATGATCGCTTCCTTATATCAGGAAGAGGCACTGGTTACAAATACACCAAAGCTCAGGCAATATGCATATCAATCTTGCTTTTGAGCACACCATTGTCAGACTATAGTTCCATACAGCAAAAAAGCTGATTTTTTTAAGGGTCTAACATTAGCAAAATAAAAAGTGCTAACAATTAGAAAACTAACATCCAATTGACTTTTCCAACAGTATGGCAGAAAAGGGGTAAATATGGTAATGTAAAAACTTAGTTTCACAACTGGTGTCAAGATCTTTTTCAAAATGAGATACAGCAGAATTAAAAAGTAATGGTCAGCTCCATAAAAGAACTATTTATTCACTGAACATTAACTATATCAACAGTCTTGCACACCTACCCTTGTCCAAAAAACTTACTGCCTTAAATAGTTACAGACTAAGAGAACGGGTATGTTCAGCATACGTATCTCGTGCTAAGTGAACACGCAACGAGTATTTTCAGGCTTCAGAAGAAACATCTGACAACTGATGTTGCTAACCTACGAATACAATTTTCTGCAAATCAGGGGACAAAGCTCTCTGAAAAAGTTTCCCCACAAACTCTTATTAACTGCTTGGAAGAATAATAGGTTTCTTTTTTTCCCCTTAGTCATCACAGATGACTAATGTGACAGGTTAGCTACCTGACTACTGAAAGTTTTTCCGAAGCCAGAAATGAAAACCAGAGGAAACACGCCATCTAGCGCAACGCCCGCCTCCCCTGCGCGCTGCCAGCCTGCCCTCTCCCAGGCCCTCAACTCCACTCCAGTACCTACAGACTCGTCGCGCTAGTGAGGATATAGAACATACAGGTTATTTTAATATTTCTTAGACTTTTTAGATACAAAACAGAACTCCTCATCTCACCAGTAACAAGTTCAGCTGTGACTGACTACAGTTCCTGCCGCATCTAGATGGACATCAGGAACATACTGTATGTTTTTAATCAATGCAATTCACATCCGACTGTCCACATCAAAGGAATCCCATTTTTTGTGGGCAGACATATTAACAGCTAAAAGGTGACAGTTCAATATTCAGATTACTGTGAAAAATGTTTCATTATATGTTCATTATGCTTCTTTTTGGTGTTTGGAAAGCCCACAGTGAAGCGTGCCCCAAGTACCAGTGCTAGAGCATTTCACATTCCTACATTGCTATTTAGTGTTGATTAACCGTTAAATTGAATGAACACTCACCACCTCACCTACGAAGCATCTTTCCCCTAACTGTAAAGTCTGTCTTTTGCGAATTCTTTAAGTGATAATTTTCCATCACTTATCACTTGTCATTTATCAGTTGTCTTGCCATTACTTTCATTCACCCACTAAGTTTTCCGTTAGACAAATTCTCTCCCTAAGGGGTGGCTTAGATTTCCTTGTATTTTCAAACCTGAAATAAAAGTTCACTAAAGAAAACCTTTATGGATTTTTATTACACTTGCTTATTTAAGGTGAAAAACCACCACTCTTCTAACTAGTGCTTTATAATACTTAAACCTATACTAAATTCTCCACATTTAAAAGCACAGGCATTATACATTTGGCTGACAGAATACCAGAACTGACCAAACGTTTGATCAGCATAAGACAACTTACTACTACTAAGATGTGCTTTTCTCTCACTTTAATACAAATTACTAAATTTCTGTCCTTTATATGTTGTATGTACTACCTCCAAGTCCCAGATTTTTCTGAGATGCTGTTCTTTGCTGTCACTACTTAGAGGATACCACTGAGAAACTCCTGTACGTGGTTTAATTATGAACCCCTAATGAACAGCATTTTAAAGTGGTCAGAGAAAAATATTTTTTTTTAAGTTTATACGATTCTTTGGGTGCCATCTTTCTTACTGCCACTAGATGACACTCTCCTTCCTACCTGTAACTAAAGTGCTGATTTTCTTCCCTACAGGATCACAGCAGACCATCAGCTAGGACAGTTTTATTTTCCAAACTCTGGGACAAGTAAAAAAGACCGTCACATTTTTTGCTGAAAATTTCTGCCCAAGCAGAGGTTTGTTTGCTTGAATTTTTACCAGTTTAAGTGAAATATATGACAGCTGTTTTGTACCCCCAAAAGCATCTAAAAATTAGAGCTGTCTTGTAATCAGGTATTACTAGTCAGATAATCACGTTTACTTGGCTACAGTGCTATTTTCCATATGAATGTATTTCAGTTAATGGACAAAACAAGGCAAGTAGAAAAGCGTCCAACTTTTTTAAGACTTCGCTACAAAATTACTTCAGGAACAAAGTCAGAGCCACTGACTGCATGCTTCAGTTCCTGCTCCCAAGTAAATGTCTGTCTGTGGTTTTGGAACAGAAAGAGCAAAAAAAATTGCAGAATAAAACATAAAGCAATTTTGTAAAGAGAAACAGTGACTGTCTCTTAAGAAGGGTTGCTTAGGGAAACCAAGCTGACCGCCACATGTCTGAAGACACTGAGCTTCAGTTGAATAAACAGTTTAGCTTGCTTAAGACACTACCTTTTCTTGATGGCAGACCAATTTAAAATCCCTTCTATGACTATTTCCCTTACTGTTAAAAGGGATCATGCTTTGTTTTTTTGCTGTCTTGTTGAATCTTTGTATACCATGGAAGAATGGCAGATATTTGAATTCTGTAAGTAGCATTGTGCAAATACAGCTTGCCAGGGTACAGTTGCCCCAGTTCTTATTTAGGTGGAGACTAATTGCAGAATTCCAGCCTGTGTAGGAATGTCCGAGCAGGTCTTGCAGATCAGAGAGGGAACTAAGTCACAGAGAGCTAGACAAGTATACAGTAAACATGAGTTTCATTATAAGCCCCAACCATTTCTTGCATAGTGGCAAGAGTCAACAGATAAAGTTTTATTCTAACTTGCTTGAAATTTGTCAGATTCATTTTTAGGTTCACAGATCAGTTTCATGACTTGAGCAAATCTACACAGAAAGAGATATAGGATACATCCATATTGCCAAGTCAGCGCTAACATTTCTAACTTTCAGGGCCCACATTCACCCATTTCTCCACTAAAACCACCTTTCTTCAGGTGGGAGAAATGATTAATTATAAACATTCTCAAGCTACCTGGTAAACTCCTAATATTTGGGCACTTGAAAGAGAGAGTATTCTTAAAAAAACAACGCCACCAAAACATCAATTGATCAATCACCCAGTCTTCAAAATGCACAAGGAGCACACTATGATTAAGCCTGTAATTACACATCCTTCTACTTTGAAAAACAACTTGAAAACAACATTATCAGATGTGATATTTATTCTCAATTCACAGGTTTTTCAGTCCCACACCAACTACTACTGGGACTGGAAAAGCAAAACCAACTTCATTTTTTCCCCCTAGTGTATAAGGGTTCTGCAAAGCCCAGTCTAACTTGAATTCACACATACCAAAGTCAAATGAAAATATTTTCACTATTACAGCGTTCTACTACAGCTGTTCTTAAATTATCATTTCTCTCACAAGAGAAACTCATAACACTTACTCTCCAAATCAGATATGATGAGATTGTCATGAAGCTTCACAGCACGATGCTGCTCTACTTCATCCTCCAACTCAAAGATAGTTTCTTTCATGTCACTTCTCTCAGTTTCTTTTTCATCTAGTTCTGTCCGAAGTTTTTCTAGAGTCACATTAAGATCCTCAATTTGTTTCTTTGCTTCTTCTTGGAACACTCTGTATTCATCTTCAACCTGAAAAAGAATGTATCTTATCATAACTAAGATTTTGCATTTTAAAACACACTTTCAGTTTCATAACTGCCACACTTAACAATATATTTCTGCAACCACAAAATAGTATGGGACAAGTCAAATATAAGCCTTTAAAAATGTATTGTTCTACTGCAACTATTTTCCTGAACCAGACTTAAACTCTTATTTCCAAGTTGACTATACGAGCATTCCCCAGCTACTCTAACAGCAGTATCCTGTATTCAAGTGAAGCAACAATACTGTAGTACCAAGGCTGTGATTTCATCAGTAGCTGATACAATTTAACATCTAGCTGCCATGGTAAAGGCCTGGGGGGGAACTCTTTACCCTTTCTTTCTCTTGCCAAAAAAACCCAACCTACTCTCTTCTGTGCATCAATTTTAGTGCTTGGTGGACCTGTGAGACGATTAATTTCCTGAACCAAGTAGCAGGATTCACATTTGTGTGTGAGATGTGTTAGTGAGTCCCCAGAGGCACCTTACAAGCTATTGAACTGAATTTAAAAATACAGGGGAAGGAAGAGGTAGTAGACTTCTCCCTTTCAGAAGCAGCGAGGCTATTTTGTCCTGCCTCATGAAACTGCAACATAAGCAACAAGCTGGGATCAGAGGCACAGTTACATTAACCCTACAGCAAAAAAAGGGTGTCAGAAAAACAAGAGAAATTAGGTCATGGCATAGGGTGGGTCAACACAGTCAGGCACCAGTCTTAATAGACAAAATGTCCTGCTTTAACTTATGTTTCAGTATTTTTTTATTTTAATAGCACTACCCAACTTTAATTATTAATTTTTTTTCCCCTCCCAAATTAAGGTTGATTCTAACTGACTGGTGATCATGACTAACATGTTGATTTGTGACTAACATATAGTTCACACATTAAATTTGGCATAAATTTTCTCATCAGGAAGATATACCTTTAACTTAAAGCTATTAAATAAATGTTATGATTCTTATTTTTATATTAAATTATGAAAAATTCTTTTTCTAGATGTATTTGCTAGATAAATTAGTTATATTTGAGTCAAAATAGCTGTTCTAGAACTAGAAATACACATTTCAATCCAAACCCCAGTCAACACACAAGCTGCTCCTGGACAGATCATTAATAAAACCATTATGTGTATTTGACATATTTAATAATAATTGTTTAGAAGCTTATAAAAATGCTTGGTTTTTTTCTCATTTAAACTAAAATATGTATTCAGTAAATTAAATTACATTTGGTAAAATCTCTGTCTACCTCAAAATTAGTAATTTCTTGATTGCAGAAAGACACTTTTCTGCTTGCTTTATCATTTGTTTATTCTAAGTTAGCTGATCCAACTTGAATAAGATGAAACTTCAAAATATTCCCTCAACATCTGTGAAAAGTCCTACAGGTCATCAACAGCTGGGTTATCACTTCAAACTTTGACTCCCACAACTTTTTCAGTGACACCTCTCCCACCAGTTTGGCACTAACTGCTTGAAACTCTTGCAGAAGGCATGCAATTTAAGCACAAAATTCATACTGTATCTTAAACACTGTTCAAGTTTGGCCCTTGAAATAGTTTGAATAGCAGTATTTTTAAAAAGTACAACGACAGTTACTCTATGGCTGAATGTGTCCATATAATTTTTAAAAAGGCCTCTGTCATTTTCATAACAAAGGTTAAGAGAAAGTAAGCAATCCTAACACTACTGCAATCCGATTAACCTCAGAATTAATCCTTTACTTCTAAAAGAACTGCAGTGATCAACAGTAAGTCATGGTGTACATGGGATGTTGAAACACAACAGTTTGTTTTAAACACTACCTTAGCAATGGCATCTTGCAGTCGATTGGCATCATTGCGAGTGTGTGCCAGCTCTTCTTGCAGACTACTGGCCAATGTCTCTGCTTTTTCTTTATCCAGCCTGACACTCTCCAGCAAATCTTGTATATCTGATTTATCTCCAGAGTTGTGTATAGAATACAACTCAGCGACTTTCTGCTTTTCATGCTCTAACTGAGCTTTCAGCCTGTTCATCTCAATCTGGTCACTGGCTACTGTAGCTTTGTACTCCTCTAAGGTAGATGCTATCGCTGTTTTGCTTTTCTGCTCTGACTCAATAATCCGTTCCATGTGGTGATTTCGTTCTTTTAATGCCCCTATCATTTCTTGGGCCTCCTTATTGTCTTGTTCTGCCATCTTCAAAGTGTTGCTCAAGTGCTGCTGAACACCTAACAGCTGCTCTCGCTCAAACCGAGCGTTCTCTGCAAGGTCCATATAACGTTGCTCTAACTCCATGTAGCGACCACTTTTCATATCTTCATCGATTACATATGAAATATGGTGTTCATCTAAAAGGGATCGAAAATACTCAATCTGACGGCTAAAGTGTTCTAACTTGTCACTTTGCTGGCACAAAGATTCCATAAGGATTACTTTTTCCTCTCCAAGTCTTTCATTCTCACTGTTTAGCTCTTGTGTTATTTGTTGCAAATCTGCAAGCTCTTGAAGTGTGGCTTGCAGCTCTTCAGCTGTACTGTGTTGATTCTCCTCCATCTGATGTATCCGTTCTGTCAGACAAGCTACGGACACTTCGCTTGCATTGCCACTGCTCCCCTTCCTAGATCTTTCTATACTCGGTACGCCTTCAGACTCCGAAGATGATGGAGCATCTAAGGCATCATCACTTGATGTCAGTGGCTGATAAACTTCACTGCACTCACTGTCTAAATTATCCATGGAATTACTATGTTGGTTGTCCATCAAAGTGTTTTCATCCTGACTTAACAAGTCTTCCATTGATCCAGGAGCAGAACCTTCCACTGAAGATGTCAGAGTACCACCACCATCACTGTGGTTGCCAGCTGTAATCTCTGGACTCAAAGACTGATAGCCAAAGAGTTTTTCAGAGTTGTCCAGCCTCTGTTCCAAAGAAAAGCCTAATGCATTTAGTCTGTCTTTTAACATTCTATTCTCATTCTTCAGCTGGTTGAGCTCTTCTCGGATGGCAGTGTTTTGTTCCTGTAACTGTAGTAATGTAGACTCTACATCAGTTGGCTGATGGACAACAATGGCCTCTTTTTCTTCAGATTTTTCATCACCTTCAAGTTGATCTTCATTAAGTCCCAGTTGAGCACGCATATCCCTTAGTTCATTCCTCAGGTGCAAGATTTCCACATCTTTAGTTTTTGCTAGTGTCAAAAGATCATTCACCTTTGCTTCCAGTGCAGCTTTGTCACTGATTTGATTGTCTGATTTGGACTTGCTCATTCGAATATCTGATTCTGGATTGGTGCGACTACGGGAGCGTTTTGCCAGTACCGTATCGTTGGTCCCCTGTCCAGTCAAAGGCAGCTTTTTGCTCTGGCTTAAACGAGAACGATCACGTATTCTTTCTCTAGAAGAGCTTGACTCTTTATTTCCAGAAGAAGTGCTACGCTTCGTTGTGGAACTTGTACCTGTATGTTTTTTGAAAGTTGGGAGCATTAATTTAAAATACAGTGTGTGTAATAGAAGACTGTGTGTTTTGTATAAGCAATTCAGTGGTGGATTTTCTGAATCAAATGGGTAAATATATTTCATAAAAATACATTTAGATTAAACATTTATTCAACCTTAATCGTGAATCAGTGCAGTTATATTTTAATTGATACATGCCTTACCAATTGCTATGCTTTACCAGTATTTTGAAAATGAGTTAGACCTTGAAGTTTAACATTTGAAAGCTTCTTTTTTTCTGTCTTCATCAGCTTCTGATAAATTGTACAAAAACTGCAGCAGTGCTATTCCTGCAAGTTCAAATTTGTCTCTCTCTTCAGTAGATTTGAATGTAAACTTTTAAGTGACGAATTGCATATCATGATTCCCCAACATTAAAATTAAGGGGTTTTATATTTTCATCTCATTTCATAAAGACAAGGATAGATTATTACTTCTTTATTTCCAGATGCTTTACAGCTTTGCAAGCATTTCTGAATCCAAAACATAGCAATGGAAGGCAAGACATACTTCCATCCATATTGACAACACACTAAATAATTTCACCTTTCTGAAGAGCTTCTGAAAGCTCCTTTATTTCTATAAAGCAATATAGAATGTCCAAAATGTTGACTGCAACAAGTGATCACATCTTAAAGATTTAATGCTTGTGGCATGGATTTTTTTTAGACAAATTAAATTATTTTAGACAAACCTACGATTCTCTAGATTAATTACGTTATCTGGTTTTATATAGTAGTTGCATAATCAGTACTGAAAAAATTAAAAGGAACACCCTCCAAAACGGTAATTGCATTATTGAAAAATGGGAAAAGAGCATAGGAGGAGTTTGATTTGACCGTGGCCTTAACTGACCACTTCATCAGGCAGCCTGGATACTCAACATAATAGGAAAACAAAAAGCCACGCAACTACCATTTTTAAGGATCAATATATCCATTTACCTGCAATAGTTTTGGGTTTATTTTCCAGACTGTTCATGGTCGTCCCTGAAGCTGAAGATGCTGTTGATACACAAGTGCTCTTCTTTGACTTGACACCATTGGTCATTGTCACTCCACCGCCACCAGCCATCCCTGCTAAGAGGTCATCATTACTTTTAGTCTGAAAGAAAGGGAAGAAGAAGCTTTAAGACAGCTGGCTGAGAAGTCTGCGTAGCCAACATTTCTTCTGTTAAAGATTCCATCAGTTTAAAAAGTACATATTTCACTGGTCATGTGTCTATGCAAGAATGTTGAAAACTATAAACGCACTGCACTGTGCAGAGTTCGTAAGTTGAAATTGAACTTCAACTCCTTACATATGATTGTCCATAGAAACCGAGTCTTCTCTCTCCCAAAATGATCAATGTTTCAATGCCAAGGAGAAAAAAAATTAAAATTAAAGAAACCACAGTAACACAACACAGTACAACACTTCTCAATTTTGAAAGTTTGCTTAAGCATAAAAATGACGACAATTCTTAGAGAATTAAATTATGAATTTAATAGATTAAGACAATTCTTAGATAATTAAACCACCAAATACTATGAAGTTAGTATAATGTCCTTCAATAGAGCATGATCAAGTGTTTTCTGGTGGACGTTTACAACAAAAAGATCAAACCAAACAACAACAAAAATCAATCCAACATTAATAAAATACCCTTCCTAGCTCAAAATACTAAGCTACAACTCACTAGAGAATAGGACAGTATTCAACGGGGGGAAAAAAGCCACCCTCACCATATACCCTTGCCTTGTTTTCACGCTCTTTACTAGGCACTCTCAGAGACGGGACATTTGTTTGATGGACTTTTTGTCTGACCTTGTGTCATCATTCGTGAAAGTACTGTTAACCACAAAAGCTGCCTGGAGTGTGACAAAGCGGTAAGTACAGAAGTCTTAAGAACCAGATTCCCAAACAGAGAATACCTCTTTCAGAATAAAGCAAACTCTAGAAATACTAAGCTCTTAAGTATTAATTGGCAGATGTTACAACTCTTTAAAATGCAATTTTTCAAATGGCAAAACAACCAAAGTATGCTAAACATTTTTCCCATTGTAAGGGCAAGAAAATAAAACAAAACAGCTGTGTTAGCAGCATTCCTTGAGTAACTGTATTATTCAGCTGGACAACACATCTGAAGTCTCAACCAGCATCCAGGCTAAAAGGTAGTGCTTAAGACTTAACCAGTTGCTTTACTTCATAACTTTCAAATTCTGCAGGTTTATAACTTCTAGCTCTCACATCTATTCATGTTAAGAACTATCTGCCAGCCGTTACGATTCTATACATTAAGAATGAAAGTACACTTGCTTAATTAAAAAGAAGTTGCATCTCATTCTATTCTATACAGTTTCTTTTTGCAAGTGCGAATTTCAGAACAGTTAGGAACACTGACCACAATATTGTAGAAAGGGCACGGATGGGATTTGTGCCATTTACAAAGTAGAGCAGCTGCAAAACAAAAGAGAGCTTGGGGAATAGAACATATTTGTTCCGCTTGCAGTTATTAGAAATACAGATAATTTACAGATAGAAACAGGTATTTGTAAGGGTAAAATCCTCTAGGACAAGAATGTTTTTATTGAATCATGTAGGAAATGGTACAGCCTTCTAAAAAGGTTTATAAAAGGCTGGAAGAAAACACATTACTCCGAGGCTCCAGTTTGATGTGCATCTAAGCTGGCTTTTCTGCTACGAAAAAGCCACCGTTGTTCTATCCAGCTCTTCTCCACGTGCTTACCCGCTGTGCTGTGTAAACTGAAGCCTTTTCAAAGGGCTCCTTCCTCCCAGGAGCCAGATCAGTTCCTTGATCTGCTATGTCACACAGCCGTGCAAAACAGCAGATGCAATATAAGTACCAATGGGAAAATAAAAACGTTGGAAGGCTACAAAATCAACAAGGCCCACACTACTTGTGCGGGGGGGAAGAGCTGAGCACAAACTACTACTGTACGACGATCCTCTGTTAACCTGTAATCTAATCAGATTTCATATCTAATCTAAACTCATTTTGTGGGCATAGGGTAGAGGGGGAGGGAAACAATCTTCTGATGCAACTATCACCTAAAACATGGTATTACAAAAAGGCATAGAACAGTGATTTTCTGTTTTGCTCCTGAATCTGCCAGACAGTTGGCAAATGTGATAGTTCAAACAGACTATTAGCTGTCAGCATTTTTACCCTGTTGAAAGAGTGGGGAAATTAGATTAAGCTTTTAGACATTTATAGTACAAGTACATGTTATCAAGCCAAATAGGTCAAGATGTGACTCAGCTTGAAGAAAAAAAAAAAAAATCTAAGTAAAATACACACTTTCTGACATTAGTCATCTCCAGCCCTTGCTGAACAAAGGAATTTAAGACAGCCATTCTTCTTCTGACTTACCCATAAACTATTTCAAGTCTAGGTTGGAAGGCACTGCCTCCTCTGCAGCCAATTGGTAAACAGTTACTCAAAACTGTAACACTATACTCTTGGCAAAGAAAACTATTTAGCAAAGCTTTGGAAAAATTACAAACCAGCAGCTCTCTTTTCTGAACACTGCATAATGGCAATCATTCTTGACTTTAAAAATCAAAGTATATTTTTAGCATGTATTTTTAATGGAAGCAAAATCAATGGCTTATGTTTATTAAACAGCTTTTCCCTCAAGAACAGTTCTTCCCGTTTACTGAAAACAGTGCAACCCCTACATTAGAATATAAAATATTAAAAAATATAACAATTAGAAATGCTCATCCAGACCTATTTTGATTTTCTATATAAAAAACCCACTTTGTAATTATACAATTCATATTCTATTTTCCCCCACATCTTTCAGTGCAATGAAACTTGAATGATCACCTCTACAATTCATTTCATCTTAGTTTCTCAACATGTATATCCTATTTACTGCACCTCATTCAAATCCATTCTTATATATATATAATTATTCCTACCTGGGATTTTCTTTGATGCTTGCTGTTGCTGCATTTGAGTGCATTGAAACATCAAACTTCACAACAATCTGTAATTAAGTTAATGCATTTTGCAAACAAAATACTGAAGCCTAGACACATGAATACTGAAAACATATTATAATTTTTAATATTCAAATGTTGGCATGCAAGTCCTGGCTTTTCAGGGACACTGGATTTTGCAATTCATTTGTATGACATACAACTGCCATCTAATTACAGTTGTGAGTGTTAGCATGATCACAAGATCAGTAGCTAAAGTAGTAAAAAAATCATGATCTTAAAAATAAGAACATACTGTTATTTGCAGAGTATTTTTTGACAGATTAAAAACTAGAAGTGGCTGGCTGTTAACCTTCTGCTGTAATAATGAGTGTGGGGTGGTTGCAGGGTGCTAAACATTGACAAAAGTCTTGGGCAAAGTGGGAGCCAAAAACCTACAAAGAAGTAACTGACAAAAAGGCATTCTGAAGCAGGCAGACACACCGACCTCTGGAACGCTGTTCAGCTGTACAGAAGGGTGGGTCTCACAGCTTCTTCCTGTGCTCATTGTCCACACGCTATGAAAACTCCACAAAAAAGGACAAATGTATGGAATAATGCATAGTGAAAGAAGCCCACCCAAAGCTGAACACTGGCCTATGGTTATATCATGAAGGGGATAGGGAAAAAAAGCCAGACAATAATTACAAATTAATTTTCAATTTTGCAACATTATTACTGACTGAATTAAGATTGGTATAGTACTGTGTGTATTTCTACTCCTTAATAGTGGCCTTTCATTCAATATCCAACTCAAAGTTTTCTGTATCTATACGGACACATACTTTGAGGACTAAATAAATCAGTAAGCTGCTGCAATTAAAGCTATTCAATGCCAGCTTTTTTTTTGGTCAAGGAATATTAAATACAATTCATAATATACACACCAGTTCATCAGTCTCAGAGAAGATCCTACAACCACTATGAGGAAAACAATGTGCCAAATGCTTCATCAATAAGATCAAATATAAAACTATACAAAAAATTATTTTAAAAATAATATAACTTGTTATTGATACTTCTTTCAAGCCAGTAACTATAAATGTGATTTACTAGTATCAGTAAAGTCAAAAAAATACAAACAACTAACTTTCTTGTTTAAGTATGGAACACTCAAAGAAGATAAGAGTCATCATTACTATTAAGTCACATAGCTGGCACAACAGCAGCTTAACAAGTAAAAGACATCCAACTGTATGAGTAAGCCTGGCTGTAACATAAAGCTGAGACAAGTCTTAGTAATTAAGTGAAAAATTTTCATTGTGCTTCAAACATACAATTGTCATAAATTTTAATCCTACATCCAAACATAGCCAGAAGTGTTACTAATATAGGTAAAGTTACAGAATCACAGAATTGTGAAAGCATACTGGGTCAAATTTCTTCTGTGTTAGATCATCTTCCTCCTTTATCTCACTGAGAGATATGACATAAGAAACTTGGTAAGTAAACTACAAAGGACTTCTGTTTCCATATTCTTTGAGAGGTTTCTAGAAATACAAAGTACGTAGTGTCAACAAGCATCAAAAGATTATTTCAAGTTAAGAAAACTGCAAGATACGTTGGGCGGCAGAGGAAAGGGGGGGGCACTGGGAGAAAATCTAGCCGAAACCTGGCTTGCAAGTTCATCAGCAAAAGTATAACTGCTCTTCCATAAAAGAAAACCAAGAAGAGAGAAAGGGAACACACCTTTTGACTTCAGTAATCCTGCATAGCTATTACAAAGAGACCTCAGCCCTTACCACTTCTTTAATTTCAGGTCTTTATTTGCCAGTTATTTAAATGGATTCCTGTAGGTGACAGGTTCAGGTCCCAGTTGCAGACACCAGCCCTTTTCCTTGTTCTGTTCATTTGCTCCAGGGCAGCAGCAGCAGCGCCACAGCTCTGCACACTGGACTGCAGAAAGGCAAAAGGAGGTGTGTCCAGCCATGTTTCCATGCCAGGAGAGAGAGGCAGACCAGGCAGGCTCATACCATCCCTCCAACCCAGATGTGTCGGCTCCCAGGTGAAAACTCGCACACTAGCACACCCCAGTATGTCTTATCTTTCTTGGTTGTTGAAAACGAAGCTCCTAAATCTACTGCTCTGTTTTGCTAATATAAGAGAAAGCCTCTACCTTTGAACTTGTTCTAAGAGCAAGAATCAACTTGTGAAAATTCAGCTCAAGCAGTACTTCACACAAAGTAAAAGGCCAAAACAGCTAGAAGAATGCAGCTGCACTGACCTGACACAGATCACTGATATCAAAAAGTTTCTCATGTTAGATACCTCATTAGTTCTTTTTTCAGAATTTGTAAATAGCTCTTAGCAAATCCCATTAGTCATTGACACACCATTCAAGCCTGACACATGACACTACTAATAACATTCATCAGAATGCAACTTCCACTCTGCTCCTTTTGCAGAATAGCCAAGTTCTGCAAAGTATATTGCTTTCCATCACATCACACATTGCAACATGAAAAACACAGCACAAATGGCACAGAAGGTCCTATTACCCTGGCCAGTGCTCTGTAACTATCCAAATTCCCTTCAGTTACCCATATAACAAAGATCTAGTGTGAGCTGCATTAAAGACATGTCTTAAAATTCTACTCTTTTTAAAGCTTTATTGTAAAAAATATAAATAATCAGAACATTCTATTGGTTATTACCTTCAAAAGAGATGCTGATGTCCCAGTTTTGGAGAGTTTTGTTACTGCAGACACTGAGGAGCCGTTTTCTGGTTTGGCTTTTTCAGCTGTTTGAGTTTTATTTACTCCAGGCACTTTGGGCACTGAGCCAACACTCCTGCTTGCTTTCTTCATTCTGGGCTGTCTGTTTATGATGCATTTACAAACAAATCTACAAGCAGAAAGAAATTTTAAATATAAAATACAAATGAGCAACAACGTCTTTTTTTATAATGTTCTATTTAAGACCAGAAGTCCAGAATTGGACTTGTAAAGACCACAAATTATAGCGAAACAGAATGCATGTGACTGACCAATGTTTTTTGCTTTTGTTAAAAGGAATTTTAACCAAGAACTAAGAGCTTCCTACAGCTCCACTGCAAATTATAATTTTTTTCCCAGTTCTCTTTCCACAAATGGCACTGAACCGAGGTGATTTTATAAGTGACCCATGTTGCCGCGTTCATTCGTTAGTTAGCTAAAGAAAGGCTTATTAGGACAGCAATGTTCTTTACTTCTGACTGTGGGAAGGAAAATACCGTGGGAGTATTCAGGCAACAGCCTGACTACCAACAACACTGGATCTGAGAAAAGATTACCACCAGCTTGGTAACTAAAGTACTGAAAGAGTAACCGCAGTTGCAGAGAAAAAAAAAATATATAAAAATTGAAAAATATATAAAAGTTGAAAAATTCAGATTCCTTGAAACCATTTATTATTAAAAGTCATGTTAATAAACACATGGGATTTTTTAAAAAATACTAGTCATATGAATGCGAGGATTATCTCCAAGAATAAACCAGAAGTAACCCACCACCTTCCATAGTGCACACTCAAGACATTTCAGCATCTTTATTTTGCTTTCACATTTTCTCAAACAGCAGATCACAAACAAACAAACACAACCCAGAAAACAAAGCTGACTTTACTCAAACCAGGAGCAGCTGCAGCAGACCCCAACACAGCAGTTACCACAAGAACTGCTAATTCTGGAAGACAACCTAAGAAAGGGTAGACTGACCAACTGCCATAACTTGAAGCACAGACTACCAGAAGGACTAGTCACATCGGGACCTTCTTCCCTCTTGCAAGAGTGGGACAGTTGGCAGCTGTTCACTTCATCTCCCCTGAGTCAGAAGACATGGGATGGAAGATTTAGAGGAGGAAACTTCCGCTCTCCTTTCAGTCTTACAGATCCTGGGTGGAAGTAAGTGATCAGGTTTATGTGAGCCCAATATCCTGTGGCTGATTAGAAACATGAAACATACCTAGTTGTTTCCATCTCTTAAAAAGTGAAGCACTTCAAAGGCACATAAAGTAAACCGATGGCTGAGTGCATGAGATGTGCTACCCAAAAACACGGTGATCAGGAGTACTAATTCATTTTAGCTAAAGAGATTAACACCATACACCAACACACACTCCTTCCTCCCCATCACCACTTCAGCTGCACACAAGTATAAGTCTGATTTTTATTAAAGTCAGTAAAATTCCAGGAGTTTTGCATCCTCAGACCCCTAAGTGCTGTTATCAGAAGCAACAGGAAGTTTCACTTTAAGAAACTGAAAATATTTGTTTATAGCTTCCAGATTCCCTTTAGCTCTGAAAGCTGGCATGAACAGACACAGAAAACTTTGTTTGCTGTTGCAGTTTCATCATCAGAATGTCAAAAATGCACCAGTCCTGCCATACAGCTACTAGTAATCAGAACGCCTTCACAGAAGATTAAATAACTGAAAGATAATTTGAAGTAAGACACTCTTAAGAAAACCAAAACCCAAACCAGAAAAGCCCCATGAAGGTAATATGTTTGCTATACACACATAATTTTAAGTGGTACAACTGCCTACTAGCTTCCAGAAGCAGATGCTAATATTTACAGGTAGGACCAAGCTGCCACACTTAGATTTCTTGCCTTTTTCATGTTTATGAGTTGAACACTTATTTGTGCTTTTGATCTTATTCAATTGAAAACTAAAACTGAGAAGACCAAAGAGGATAGAGTTGTTTAGTAAAACTGGCATCATTATTATTGAATGATATTTTGATCTTCTACAGACTACATAAAAAAGTTGCCCATAAGGGCTTGTTGTGAAGCTGACTGCATTAAAACAATTACGTCAAAGAAAAAAAAAATATACTCTTGGAACAAATCCAGTAAATCAGAACCATAGCTTTTTGACAGCTCATAGAGCTAGAAAACCAGGGCTATAATTAAGGTTAGGGTACTGGCAACAACATGACTACCATGCATTTAGGCAGAGCTTGACAACCTTGTCTTGCAATCTAGATAAAGCGGTAGTTCCAGCTGGCCTGCAGACATCCAGCAGTAGCCATTTGCAATACACATTTATCAAGTCTACAGAGCACATTAATCCAGTCTGACACATCCTACAACATGCCAGATAAACATTGCATACATGATTTTTGTGTGCACAGTAAAAGATCAATACATTTGGGATCTGCTTATTACAGCAAGTAATATAGTAACATAACCTACTGTATGTATAATCTCAAAAAGAAATACAGGCTAACATTTGCTTTTACAATACAAACCATTTACACTCTTATTAATATATCACAGAGGTCATCAGTGACAAAAGACTGTGTAAAGTCAAGTGTTTCTCATCCATAATGGATTGTTTTAAAAAATGCATAGTTTAGAAGTGTTCCTGAAAACATGCAACAGCATTTTGCTTCAAGAACAGCAACTACATAGCAAAGTGATATAAATAAGTGATACTAAACAAAGTAACTAAGTATAATCCTCATGTTTCATTACAGCATTACTTTAAAATATCCATAAATCGTACACTGAAAAACACTATTTCTGATTTACTGAAACTCAAAGGTAGAAACTTCAAAGATACTTAGAGGTCAGGGAGGGTTAGGTACTGCTGTTCCCATTTTTCTTCCAGCAAAACTAAGCTCTAGTTATTTTCTTACTGAAAGAAGATTGTGTAATTATAGTTTAAAAACAGAGGAAAAGATACAAATGAGTCCAACAACTTCAAATAAGGACAAGACATGAATTAGTAATTTAAGTTCTAAAAGCAGCTTCTCACTCAGGCTCCCAAAGTGAATTTATGACCTCTCAGTGCCAATTTGTCCCCTCCTGCCTTCTCCAGGAAGGAAAAAGAGGATGGGGTTTCAGCACTGAAAACAGAAGACATCAGTATGGTTGAATTGTAAGTGGAAAAAGCCATACTTCACCCAGTTTCTCAAAAGGTAGATATCACAGATAAAGCCTAACTTTATACTTCTAAATAAGAGCTCCACATTCCTTAGGAAGACACAGCATTAGGAACCAACAATAAATTTGTCTCTGCCCAACACAAAATTTTAAAATAAGAAATAAAATGCTCACTAGCCAAATGAAGCTTTCTGAAGATGAACACATAATACTAATAATTCAAAATAGAGCTAAAATATTGTTTCATTTTTGTTTTAAAAAGCAAATACTGCATATAAAATTATAGTTTATATTTTGTCCTAGGGAGAAAGAAGGAAGTACTGAAGACTTGCTTTCCCTTTACACACAATTCCTCCCAACTCAAAAAAAAAAAAGGAAGAGTGAAGTAGAAGCCTAACACTAAAAGGTTGCAGTGGAATTAAGAGTTGCAACTCCATGACACAGTCAAGAAAGACTTTGGAGGTCTCTCATATCACACTATTAAACAAAACATTCATCTATCAACAGACACAAGACATTACTGAAAAACATTTGATTAATGCTAGCACTACAGTATCAATTATAAAATTAATCAGGATGGAAAAAAGCCAAAACAAGCCCAAAATATCAGATAGAAAGACTGCATTCCTAAACTCAGATGTAACTATTCGCTGTAACCTGTATCCTTTCCCAGACGTCTCTCTCTCCACAGCACACATAGTACAGGAAACGAAAGGGAATCTTGCTTGGGAGCGTGCTCTCGTTGCTCTGGTGGAGGCATGTGAAACCAGTCCTGCATTTTATACCAACTGCAAATTCAACTCCATAAATAATAATTTAAAAGTGTTTTGCCCAATAGCATGGCTCTGCTCTTTGCTGTAAACTGATATGACACATCCACCCATGCAACATGAAATGCTTTCAGGGTTACTCTTATGTACTCTTTAGAAACCTGAAAACTAAAGGGGGGTTATGATTTCTTACTTTTATTTTTATCTCATCCATTATTTAATATGCTTATTTATGCTAACATTGCTGCCATAAAAGTAAGGCTCAGATATAAGAGTACAAAAAATAATTTCCTGTGCCTGTAAGGTGAGAGAGGGTTAAACACCAAAGAAGGTATTAGCCTTTTGCCTTTGGTTGAAAATACAAGGTATCAGGAGGTATTAAGCAGTTTTATCTATTAAAAAATTGTGAATTAAGAAAATTATAAATAATCTTAGAATTATCTTTTAAGAGTTCCATAAAAATAGAGACAACTGATCCCTGCAATTTGAGGATATTGAGCATTTTTGAAAAAATCAAACACAGAAATATTCACATCTAACAGCAATGGAGTCAGTACACTTTCATTATCTATTTGTACAAGTTCTTTGGTTTTGATATATTTAGGCTGACAACTTTTGACCAAATAATTAGGGAATGACATTTTTAGGTCACTTACAGAGTCCCAAAATGCAGAACTGTGAAGAAACTATTATGAAATACAGCCTCTTCAACCCCCTGTAAAACACAGATTCAGAACCTCCCAAAGTCTCTGCAGACAAGACAGCATAGTCACCAACAACTTAATATCTGGGATATGAAATAAGCTATATATTAAGAGACAGAGTTCTCTACATTTATAATGTCCACAGCTCAAACCTTCAGCCTGCAAGCTGGACAGGCACTCTACAATGATGTCTCTTGCTCACTAATTCCAAAAACATCATTCTGGATCCCAGAAGCCCAGAGCAAGCAATGCATTTGTTTTATTGCTTAAGAAAAAGTCATCAGTTTTAGCAACTTGAAAGTTTGCTGATGCTAGAGGGTTATTTAAGACACCAAGGATAACAGGAAACTGCATGGAATTCCAGAAGACCCTTATGAGACTAGCTGGACAATAAAAACAGCAAATAAAATTAAATGTAGGTAAACACAAAGCAATCTGTCGCTTGGGGGAAAGCAACTTCAGCTTCATACATAAATGTGGTCTCAACGCATCTTTATTATTCAGCAAGACTTCAGTGTTTTAAGTCACAGCTTCATTAAACTATCAGTAGTGTTTGGAATAAGGCAAAAAAAAAAAGCAAAGCAATTCCAAGAATTATTAAAGAAAGGAACAGAGAACAAACCATAAAACACAAGTATTGCACTCAACAAATCAATTTTCTGCCCATCTGCCCAGACTTTAATTGGTATGTGCAGTTTGGGTCTCTCAACCTCAAAAAAAAATTACTTCTTATAGACCTGAGAAAGGTTCAGGAACGGGCAAAAATAAGATTAGAGGTATATAATAGCTCCCATGAGACATCTCACAGGGAATATGACAAAAGCCTATCAAACCTTGAATGGTATCAAGAAGGCCGACTGGGATTGGCTGGTAATCATCTCTTCCAGTACTAAAACTAAGAACCAACAAATGAAGCTAGAGCCAGGTTCAGGGGGAAACAAAAAAAAAAGCGCCATATTTTTAATGCAGATTAAACGAACACTGTGGCTGCATGAAGCACGAGTGGAAGGGGAGAGTGGACATGCACAAGGCAGAGAAATTCCCTAATGGATGCTAAATAGCTAAGCAGAAAGGGCTCAGAAACCCCTCTGAGCCAAAAGTAATTGCAGGGTGGGAAAGCAGTCAGGCTAGGAGGGAAGACTTCACTTTTGGGGTTTTTTTTTTTTCTGAGGCATCTGCTCACAGACATGGCTGGACCCAGAGCACCAGGTGGGATGGATCCCTGCTCCAGTCAGGACGGTGTCTGCTACATTCTTATGCTGTGAGGAAAATATACAGATGTCAATGATTTATGGCTGCTGCAATTTTGGGACAAGTGCTGCAGGTAGTTATTTAGAGAAGAAAGACTTTCCTACTACTCTCTATCCTAAAAATTCAAAAGGGCCTTTACAGTTTTCCATTACAAGTTGTAGAATTGCAAAAATAGCAACTCTGCCTTTAAGTTATGTTATCCATCCACTGTTTTCAAGCCACGTTTGCTATTGCTACCTCTCTTTTAAACAGAAGGGAGGACAGACCAGAGCTTTGGGCAAGAATTGGCCGTTATACACCTAAATTTCTCTACTCCTTCTTTGGAGAAAACTTCAGAGCTGTAACTACTATGAGCAATGTGTAACTGTTGCAATACTTAACATTCCAGACAAGTGACAGGAACATTTACAGAAGAACTCCTAAACTTATGAACTGTGCTCTAAAAGCCTTTTCATAACAAAATTAAATAATGTAGTCTTGTTTTCAAGCTCCTACTTCAAATAACCGCTATTTCAAACCACTGCCGAGGAAAGAAAAAACAACTGTTCATCGACTAAATCCAACTGATTCTTCCTAGCGTGGGGAATCTGTTCCACAAGGAAGGGGAGCACTGTCCATAACTCCGTCTCAGCACTAACTTCTATATTGACTGCACCTTCAGAAGCTTTTTTTTTTTTTTTTTTAATTACAGTTTTGGAAACAAACAAACAAGACCAGCTACATCTATACCTTATCAGTATCCATCCTAGAGCTGATTAAAAAATATTCTAGAGTGGGCTAAGTACCCTGTAGCATGCCCACGCTCACACTATAGACAAGAATACCAGCCATATTACTATTATATAGGTTTTTGTTTCATTGGTGTTGATAATACACATAACAAAAAATATCCTTATATCTGAAGGCAGTCTGTGTGTCCCTTACAGTGCAAGCTGAGATAAACCTTAACCAGCAGCACATGATAAAGGAAACAGAAGAGGGAATACTATATGTAGAATATTAGTATGATAAACATGGAGGGACACTAAAGTCTGGGTTTGGCTATGCTGTAATTTTTCACTCCTTTCAATAAATTTCACAGTTGCATCCAAATTTTAAGCCATGCACTAACAGATTATGTAATATATACCTATGTCCTGCTTAAACAAACTTAGCAGAAATATCAAACTTCTTTGTAAAACCCCGAGGTTAATATTCCAATAAAATCGAACCAACTCTTGTTTTGGCACTGTAGGTTTTCTGGGGGAAAAAAAAAATTTAAGCACCTAGTCTAAAAAGTGATACTTGGTCAATTAACTATGTTAACTGAAAGTGGTGTTATCCATCATCATTCCAAGTATGTTCTAAAGTAAGCATTATTACAAAAATCAATAACCCTCCAGTTACAAAAGTGTATTTGGTGTCATATAACCCTTAGTATATACTGTATTCTTTAACGAACAATCAGATTCGACTGCACACATGGGAACTTTCCTTGCACTGCTAGCGAAGTACTTTCAAGACCAGCAATGTACAATTTTAAGACCAGTGAATTTGGCAGAATAGCACAACAAAAGGTGCAGGACTATCACAACAGCTTCCTTTTGTTTCAAACCGACTAGCTTAGTAGATAACATTTCATTGCAATGTACTCTGTCTCTAGCACAGCTGTTCCCAAAAGGGCAGCTACAGCAGGTGACCAGTGGTGATCTTTTCCCCTTTGCCCATTCGAAACATAGTCAGCTGAACTCTTCTATCAAAAAATGCAGCAAAGGCTTCTGCAGCATTAAGTTCACAGGGAGAACAAAGGCAGGCAGTAGCCTAGCTCCCGTCAGAAAAAGAGGGACAGAAAGAAGGGGACAGACATGCTGTTTTCAGGAGCTAGACCAGCAGCTCCCAACACACGTGTGTTACAGCTAAAACCTGTGAGGTAAGTGGGTAACTTCAGCCAGGTCTCATGTTCATTCAAAAACACTCTATCAGACCTTCAGTTTGTGCAAAACCCAAGAACCTCAAATACTGTTTCCAGCATGCTTACAGTGACAAAGCTGTTCTTACCAGCTGTTGACTAATGTATCCTCAACTTGAGGACTTTCTATTGCCTGGATTTCTGGAACTGGGTGGTGACTACTGGGTGCTCACTATGTCCACTTTGCCACTGACCTGGTCTGGCAACATTCCTGAAGGCATTGCACCAGAGAAAGACAGAAAGACAGAACAGTAGAAGCATAGAGGTACATCCCCCAAGGACCTTCCCAGCCCCCAGGTGCTTAGGATCTGGGATTCCCATCCCCAGAAGGCCCATCCTGGTCTCAGCTGGTCCATGGGAATGGCCCATCCACAAGCCAGCCTTGCTAAGACTGGGGGAGGGAAGCGCCTGCTGGGGATTGCTTAAGCTAGTCATGAAAATAATTTAATTCTACCCTGCCACCGAAAGAGGCAGTCCCACCCCTTCCTCAGTCCTCACCCATCTTTCAATTCTAGAGATCATAGCTCATTTTTTGATGAGTTGGTTTTTCAGTCAGATCAGGACTGATCTGACTCACCCTATAATTGCTAGATACTATGCAAAGGAAGCAGCGGGACTGTGAAGGGGGAACAAAGAAGGCTCACCCTTTCAGAGGCCCAAATTTGTTTGAATTCAGTCTCAGGCTATTGGACACTCAGCAACAGCTCTGATTTAAATGAGCCTCTTACTGCCACCCAACCGCCACCACTTTCCAAGCCACGCTATTCTGTGGAGCCATGTGGTAAGATAGAGGAGGAAGCAGATGAACTGTGCTATTTTTAAGCAATCAACACAAGACAAAACAGGGCACTGAGCACCGCAAAGGGTCTGAAGATTGTCTGTCTATTGGTTTGAATTCTGTGCTCTGACCCACATCTTCCTTCACTTCCAAGACCTGTCAGCAGCACACTCATTACTGAGTTTAAAATCCTTCAGACTTGGTAGACAGAGAAGAGACGGAACTCCATGCAAATCTTTCCTAAATACCCTGGTATCACTAGGGGAGAAAAGCATTTACCTAGCCCAGTGTGGAAGCCTGGGGACACGCATTTGAGTCACAAAGGAGAGAAGTCCTCGGGACAGGACTGAGAGGCTCCCGTCTGCAGCCACTATTTTTTTTTTTTTTTCCTCCCCAGGAAAAAGGAATATGATACTGTTTCTCTTCCACATTATTATTCCAAGCATTCTGGAAAAGAGTGAATCACTAACCAGTTTATGGGGTCCCTGTTTCCTTGGACAGTTTGGTGGTTGGAGCAATGCAGGACTCTACATGGGACGGAGCCTAGGAAAGCACTAAAAGCCCAGGACCAATACAACATCCCTACCTGATGTGACCGCTGATGTCCTGCTATCACCACGGAATACCAACTGCCTAACACTTTGGGACCTTCCACTGTGAAACACTTTTACTCTGTTTGAGAAGTTCCTATACTTTCAGGGATCATGGCGAGCCTTTGACGCTTGGCTGAAGGCCTCAGAATAGTTTTCCCATTCCCTCTAGAAAAATGTAATCTTTCTACTGAAAAGGCAATACTGAAGTCTTTAGAGTTATTTTCTCCTCCAAATATCCTTCACTTGCAACACTAATGTCCATAAGTTATAGACGGAATGGAATTTTCTTCTGTAGGTAGATACTATTTATTTTGTATAAGTACATATCAGAAACGTTTTTGGAAAACTGTCAATAAGTTCTTGTAAGGCATATTTCTATAGTTTTAAGTTTTTAATATAGCAAATTTACTTCTGAACGTAAAATGCAAGTAGACCGAAAGCTCATGTGCACACTTGGAACTATAATCTTTAAAATGCTTTTAGTATTTTTCCTGAGTGAGCTTTCACAAACAGAATTTGTACTGTTTACTATGGATTTGAAAATGCTGGGTACCTTTCAATCAGACACATAGAGTTAAAATTCAAGAAGAAATAGGTACAAAGCCTAGCATATCAGCATATGAAACCATAATAATATAATAATAATACAGAGTTTAGAAGCACATAGTATAAACAGCAGTTTTTGTTTCTTTGTGACAATTGATGCACAAATACAACAAATCAATACCTGCCATTAATGACAAGCTTTTGGGATGAAAATACTGATAACTTTATATGTGAGAAACAAAAGGAAGTTAGGAGAGCCACCCAAGATATATGAAAAGCTAGCAGTCCAGAGATATGGGACCAAGCCCTCTATTTTGAGTCCACAAGAATGAAAGGCTGGCAGTATCACAGAATGGCACAAGCCATGGGGACCTCCATCAGCTTCACCTGCCTTTCCATTTGCCTTAGTGAAGAAAAAAAAAGACCAATGACCACAGCACTGAAGAAAGGGGGATAGGCCATCCTTGAAAATGCATAATGGTCACTTAATTAAGCAGATTTGTATTGGTAAAGGATGTTACTTGCCATGAAAGAAGGATATTTTGCTATTAAATCAGGATTCTGGGTTCTATTCCTACATCTGCCCATTTTCCTCTATGGCTTTGAGACAACCAGCACCTTGTGCCCAAGCCTGGTTGTAAATCACAGTAGTACCTGTCATGGCAAACTACCAAAACCTTTGGAGAATGGCATGACAGCACCCTTAAACATTTTCAAAGTCATCAGGATGCCCATACTTACAGGTTGAGGACATCCTCTCCTGTAGTTTTGTATAAGGCTAGAAAAAAGAATAGCAACAGTTGTGGGGGAAAAGTTTATGTTAGAAACTGTTCATTTTAACAGCTTAATTCTTGCTGAAAAGTTCTCAGCATAGTCAAACCTGGTAACATTGCCATGGTCAAGGATGCAACTCATATTTACAAATCATAAGTCAGGAATAATTTGCTGACAACAACTTCCATCAACTGTAGCTGTTTAAGTTGTTCATCATTTCCAGATGAAACATGTAATTGTCCATTTGATATAAGTAAGTGTAGATTAAAAAGTGGCCTTGAACGATTCTGTCATTGCAAGGAAAAATCTTTTTTGTCACAGAAAAAAATAAAAGCAAAACTAGAACTTCAAGTGAGCAGAGTTACACAGTCAGATTTGTGGCAGGAATTGCATAAAGAAGAGTTTTAATCTTTTTTTTTCTTTTCCTCCAGAAAAGCCCATATTCCTTCAGGGACTTGAAGGAGATATTTGCCATTAACTATTTACAATGCTGGTTACTTCTTAGGGACTAGCAAACTGAAATGGACAAGACCGTTGTTTGTAAAGAAAGAAAGATTTTTCACTGCACAACAGATGCTACTTTAAATGCATACCCTTTATAAAATCTCAGTGTCATTTAGCTTGCTAAAAAAGAGGAATTTTAAGCTCAGTACAACTTGGCAACTCAGTAAAAAGTAAAAAAAAAAAACAAACTAAAAATCTTATGGCTAAATAGAGAAGGTCAAGCTCTATTTATAAAAATAGATCATTTTTATAAACTTGTCCATGTCAGTTAAGACTTATCAATACGAAGACTGTTAAAATTTTAGCAATGAACAGTGAAATAGGTTGAAGGAGCCTCTCCAGCACCAACCCTCACACAGCAAGGAAATTCTGTAGCCGAAGTTTCAAGAAGGCTCCATCTGCCAAAAACACTGTGTGCTTTTAATTAAGAACATATATAGAAATATATTAAGAAGAACACAGAAAGTTTCAAAAAGTGCTAGGAATGCCAGCCTCTTGGTCAAGCTTTCCACCCACCCTTCGAAATGTGTATCCCATAGGAAATCATTATTCACTGCGTGTACCTGGGCAGAACATGTATCCCACACTGGCTAAATGACCAAATTCAAAGAAATGTTTTCAGCATCAGAAAAATACTAATACTTTTCAGTCATTAAATATGTTACTCAAGTACTTCAAAACTACCTTTATTCGTTATTAATAGTATTTAAATACTAGATGGTGGATGCTCAGTTTATTTTCCTGAATAAAACTGCATATATACCAGTTAGTTGCAGGTGATCATTAGCTTGGCTTCATTCTTGCAAACAGTTGTGGAAAATAAAATTAACTGAGGATTGCGCAAGCCTTATCTTCCATAAATGTCAAACCAAGTCTTGAAATATGTAAAACTGAGCTATTTTCTCTCTTGAAATTGTGCTTAAATGGCTTTACAACCCTTTAATAGGTAACAAATGGCTAGTTTTAAATTATGATTTTTTTACTGAAACCTTGCAGATCAATCCCCTTTAAAAAGTCTCCTTTTACCTCACTTCACAATTTATTCTTGTATGACTCTCTTCTGCAATTCGGGAAGCTACTGGTTCTGCCACTTATTTGCAACACAGTGTCAGTTTTTTGCAAAATTAAGTTTTCCTGAGACATTTATGTATAGAGATGAAGATCAAAAGTTGTAGTCCCTTTACAGTATAAAGAAAAAGTCCTGTTTCCCAAAGAAAATCATGCATGTGTCTGTGAAACTCTAATGATGTTATATGTTAAAAGATAGCATCCTATGATTACTTGCAGGGTGCATTAAACTGTTAAATGCTCCAAATGGTGGCTTTCAGATCATGGCAGTTGGAATAAGCTCAAAAGAAACAAGTAATATGTTCCTTGTGACTAGTCACTGAAGGCTACGATTAAGTATTTAACTCAGCTTCTAACACCCGTTTTTTCTCCCTTTCTCAGTATAAAGACTAAAAATAAGATCAAATGGGGTGATTTTTGAAGCCAGGAAGAACAAGCATAACATTTCTTATGCTGTTTTTCCCACTGAGCAATAGAGGTTCAGTCACATTAATAGCATTACACACTTCTACAACTGGATCCTAGTTGGCAAGACAGGCTCCAACATTGCAAGATCAAGGCAAGAAAAAAAGAACTTCTGAAGTACGTTAGTGAAAGATCTCTGAAGGTTTGCATCACATGCCTCCACCTTCTGAGAATATATTTTCCTCTTACACTAACAGTAAAGAAAAAATGGCACAAACTTATTTCCCTTCACCATGTTACTTTTAAGTATATATTTATTCATACCCAAAATGTTAACTGTACATCACCTCATCTATTCTGTACAAGGAAATCTTTGCAGCATAAAAATAATTATTCCAATATGCACTTAGAAATTTCTAAAACTACCTTATACTAGTAACTAACACAGGCCAGAGATTGTTCTCTCTCCTGCAATGCTTCATTTGTGACTACACAGCCAAAATCGCTTCCGCCTGTCCTCCACCCAGAAAGGGTGGCCATGCCTGTTTGGAGAAGTCCTGGCATTTGCTACCTTTGAATGACGCCCAGATACCGCTTAAGAAAATGCTATGTGGCCTCGTGAAGCCATAATAGTGACTATGCTAACAATTCATATTACCGTGAACATGCCAGACCTCAGCCTAACACCCAAGTTTTCTTGGATTTGCTACTACGTATGGACACACTCTCCATTAAGGGAAGCCTTCGCTCAAGCCTCTCCTCAAGCCTGATGCAGAAGACTCCTTTGGTGGCACGCCTGGAAGGCCACAGAGATCACACTGCCTTAGAACAAGGAAGGAAAAGGAAAATACCGCAGAGCTGGTAAGCTGCAAAACACAATAAAAAGTACAGTCCATGAGAACTGGAAATCCCTGCACAGAAGTTTGCTCACTGCAACGTTACACCATCATCAATTTTTAATAAAACAGTCCTTTATACTGCTAAAGAGAGAACACAGACCTGTATCAATGATCACACCAAAACTCATGTCAACAAATGGCTCTTCAACTTGAGCAGATAGAAGAACCGGGAAATGCGGACTGCAGTGTTTATCTAGATCGTGCTGTATTTGACATAAATGATACATTAAATGAAAAATAGTTGAGAATTTTTGTTCCCAACAATTACATATTATATTCAATAACAAAAGAAAAATAGATGTAGATGTTCAGACATACAAAAACATTGAAAAATCAAGTTTTTTCTTCCCTTACTTCACATAGTCTACCAGCCTAGAATCTGATTTTTCCATTAACTGAAAATTAAGTGGCACTGTTACAAGAAACAAGACTGCTCCCATCTCAGTTTCTCAGTTTTAATCTCAGACTGTTTACAATGACCTGTTCTTTTCATTTTTATTAGCTACTACCTAACAACAATCAACTAGGCTGGAGGGGGGAGGAGAAATTGTACTTCTGAGCTACTGCAGAACTATATAATGATCCACGGTGTGTTAAAAGCAGCCACTGGCTTTAGTTTGCCTACCTTTCAGCAGCCAAAGTCCACACCATTAACTAAGCAGGAAGCAGCAAGAGAAGGTTTATGTTTGCTTTTGGGGTGAGTAGAGCTTGCACAGACTATGTCTTTTGACAGAATCTATGGCTCTTCAGAACACTTTTCACCCAGTGGAACCATTTACAAGACAAATTTTCAGCTACAAAAGAGCTATGTTTTCCAGATCCTAGCACAGGCAGACACTTCATGCAATCACAGATGGTGAGATACTGTTGTGGAAAGAAGCATGCAGTTTGCTGAGCACCAGCACTGCATTGTTTTTCCTCTCTGAGGACACAGAGTGAAGACGACTCTTAGAACAGGATGGCGAAACAGCTATAGGAAACCTACTTTCCTTCATCCCTGGCACTACCAGGTCATGGAAGGCTTGCAAGACGGAATACTGTGAAACACAGGAAGGCAGACAGCAGGCACAAAACTGGAACTTGTGGGATCTTTCAGCTGTAAAAATGCATAAAAACAGCACTCCAGACAAGCGTGCTACCAGAATCCAGACAAAGGTCCTCCCCACCACACCAAAACCTAGCTACAAAGGTGCTGAAGTGCAGGCACTCTACCTTTCTCCTCAGAAAGCTCCCACACGCACTGCCCCCACCCCTCTCCGCTAAAACAAGCCCGCAGCGTGAAACAAATTATTCCACCGAGGGATGTAAACCCGGGCAA
>NW_010519544.1:0-8203 GCF_000687285.1 Phaethon lepturus
CCCTCAGCCCCCCGTGTCCCTTGGCTTAGTCAGCTTTCCCCTTTTCCTCTCCAATAAAGCGGTGACTATTTTATGACAAGAAGCTCCCGTAAGTCTTTTCTCGTCGAAGCGCTGCGGTGCCGGCAGCACGGCTGCGCTGCTGAGCAACAAGCGTGACTGCTGGCGGCGGGCAGAGCAGGCGAGTATGGGCGCACCTCCTGTGGTACGTGAAAGTTTCTCGAAGGAGATAAACACTGACAGGCAGCGGCTCCCTTCCCCCAGATCAATTTCCATAACGCCTAAAGGTTAAAGTTACATTGAAATGGCCCAACTAGAAAAACATGGATGTCAAAATAAGGAACAACTGAGACTTCACTAAACAGCGAGTCCTAGAAAAAACTTTTCTTGCTTATAAAGATTTCACAAGCTAAACAAGCGAGTCCAGTCCCGTTTCCGCAGAGCAGATGATCACTGACTGACTTCAACCATCAACGTGAAGAGAGCTGAGTGAAAAACCAGCTGTGAAAAGATTGAGAAACGCGGAAGCAGCAGCTAGGCACACACACTGGGTGTTGGAGGTTAATAGTGTTTCACCTAGCTAATGAGGTCTGATTTGGCTAAGGCCAAAGCAAGGGTCATGTTTAGAGGGACATGCTGTTGAAGTAGGCAAGTTCTTTTACCAAGGAGGAAGAGGGATTTGAGATGTTAAACACTTTACCTGTTTCCCAAAGCACAATTCTGTGGTGCATTTGGTAAAGAGAGCTCAGGTTTTCCTCAGTCCCGATTTATTTCATGCAGATGCATCCCACTCATTCTAAAAGAGCTGATGGTGGCTTCTACACCACAAACCTGACCACGTGCTGACAGCTTGCTCTGCCCCACCGCCCAGTGCAGCTGTGCGGAAAGCAGGGCTACGCTGGAGGTAAACGTGGGAAGGACCTTCATTCATTAAAAAAAAAGCTCCTGGGGAGTCACTTGCGAATAAATCTCTGTCTGCAGAGAGGTGTTTGGTTAAAGACTGCATTAATTGTTCCGTGGAGATATCTCAAAATTACCCCTGCAGTCACTCAGAGGGCTGCTTCTCATAGGTTATTCCTGAACCAGAACGCTTCGGTACCTCAGCAGACGGAGCACAGAGGCGCAGTATCCTGGCAGCAGCAGAGCACCCACTGTGCTCCCTCCACATGAGACAGGACCAGTCATTAAACATCAAATCCCTGACAGGTGCAGTAAAACAACCACATAAGCCAGGGATAAAGCAGCCAGAGCAGTGTCAAAAATAAAACCCAGTCCCTCTCACACGAGGGTGTTCAAAGGGGCAGTCACATCAGGAAGCACCACATATATTTGCTTTTTAACCTGAAGAATCATTTGGGGAAGCAGCTGGGCAAGAAGAGGAAGCCAGCAGTGGTTTCACAAGGCTAGCGGTCACTGCCTAACCAGCGCTCTGACTGGGGAAAGTACACCCCCGTCAAAGCTCCAGCGTTACAGATGGATGAGCGTTTAGCCATGTAGTATATATGCTTACAGCAGCATTATTTACCTTGCTGGATTACAGAATTTCACCTTTTCAACAACTTGTTGCAAAAGTTTGAATTTCATAGCTAATTATCTTGCCTGTCAGCAAGCTTATTAGGACAAAGTGTTATTCAGCCTCACAGGTAAGCGCAGCACCTACAGACGTGATGCGGTGGAGCTAAACCAGAATTTTAGCTATTTTAAATTGAACTTAATGCAGACAAGAGAGAAACAGTTTCTGACTTACAGTCCTTGCAACTTGGAAGCTCAAAATCTGGCAAGATAACAAGTAGTGTTCACTTTCCTTAATGTACGTTTGTAATGTAGTTGTTCAAGCAGAGTTCTTTGAGACTGATGAAATACTGCCCAGGGACAAATTCAGTGTTAGTTTTGAAGTTATTTTTTAAAAGCTGAACTACAGAGTCTTCAGAAAGGTTATGCAATGCAAGATACTTATTGTTAATCCTAAGTGTGGCCCCTTCAGACGACCTCCAGCCTACAACTCAACATGCTTGAAGAAAGCCACATGAAAAGGGGTAAAGCCAACAAAAGCACCAAACCAGAACTATTGCTTATGCAGCTCTAAGTGCATGTGTACCTTTGCAATCTGTCCTTTAGCCTTTCTTTTGCACAATTAATCCCCACGTTTGATAGAGAAGGAGTATTCCAGTTGAACCCCTTGCTTGCAGTCCCTGGACCTGGTTCATGTATCTAGTGCCACAGATGCACCTGAGTATGGTCACAGTGCAGGTGAGGGGTGGTAGGACAGCCCCCACAAGCATGCCCCGCTCTGCAAACCAGTCCTCCTCTGCTGCGCCCTGACCGTCCCCTGGCACATGTAGGTGCCTGTGGTCCCACACAGCCCCAGATGCCTGCCCATGACTGGGAGGACCTGCAGACTCTTTCTGTATGGGTGGCTGTGAGGAGGCCACCAAGAGGCAATAAGGATCTGCTCAGTGGCTCTCAAGAGAATCTGGACTGTTGTGTACAGATGTTAGTCCCAAGGCATTTTCCTTTACGGCAAGCAGCTCGGATAATCCTCAGCAGCACTATGAAAAACCTTGTATGTGACTTACACAATCTTTTTTTTAATGACAGCTCATTTTTCCTTCATCTATATGTCATACAGCAGGCTGCTGGTCATAGCCTTGCACAATATCCTGCAATAATACACAGCTTTGTTTTACTTCCATGGCACTGGCACAGCAGCTTTGTGCAGTGCCATGAGAGCTTGCCTCCATGCAAAGGTGGAACACCATGGCAACTGATCTGATTACCCACATCACCCTGTGTTGAAAAACCCAACACGCAACTCTGAACAAATTCATTGTTCTACCCGAAAGAGAGAAAAAAGAAGAAGGTCCCTTGCTCTATGTTTCACCACATTATTCCCCCAACTCTCCTAAAGAGCTCAAAGTCTTTCCTACAGCACCATCCACTAATGAAACACAACAACCCAAAAGACTATATTCACTGCACCTGTACTGTGGTTCATAACACCAGTGCCCAGAGCTGAATGGCAACAAATAGTCAGTTTTTCTATGTTATGTATTGCAAATGCCAAAGGCTGGAAAACCACCGTCAGATCCTCAGATTTGTTTTTAAGGGGGAAGACTGTGACTTTTTACTTCCTAACTCAACGTTTTCATCCTCTGCCATGGTTAGGTGACAGCTGACACCACCAGCTAAGCCAGCCAAACACAGGGAGGCTTTGTAGCCAAGACCTTGACTTCCAACAGAATCTGTTCCTTTCCAGCCCTATGACAGTTCCACCACAACACATGCTTGTCACCCCCCCCGATTTAGTTCAGCCACCCAAATGTGCCCACACCCCCACCCTGCAGCCAGCCTTACCTCTGCTCTCCCACCGCAGCTGTGGTGGTCCTTCACCACTTCTGTGATTGCTGGCTTGGCTGGCTCCTGTCATCTCATCCTTCCTTCCTCAGCTCCTCCCGGCCACTCAGTGCCCTCAGCAAGAAGAGCCAGCGTAGCCAACCTGCCAGGAGCAAGCCCTGGCTGCCTGCCCCGCAGGCCTGATAAGCTCTCCCACCCCGGAGGCAGGTGGTCCTGGGCATAATTAACGAGAGAGCACCTTCCCCCATGCGGCTGCAGGCTGGGTTATCATCACAAGGGCGCTGCCAGGTAAAGGTAGCCGGATGCTAAGTTTGTCTTTCAAGGAAAAGCATAAGCAACCCTTAAAAAAAAAAAAGTATCAACTGACTTTTTAGCTTCTGGATTTTGAATTCCGGGGGCTCTCACGCTTTGGAAGTTTTCAAGGGTTAAAAAAAAAAAAAAAAAAAGGCAGCTTTGTGCCATACTGCACACAGTCAGCATTGTTTTCTTTCCTTGGCTGCTCAGTAGAGATGGCAGCCAGTTTGAATGCACAGCTCATCACGTATTCATGAGACCATACAAACAGATATCCCTGTGTCTGGAGATTCCAACAGACTCTCAAGAGCTGACAACACCGTTTCTTGATTTTCCTTTGCAGAAAAATCAGTGATGCTGAATCTGGGTATGTTTTTAGTGCAGCTGGCCTTAATTACTCTTTTTACACATAGAAAACCTTTGATCTTATTAAGTAGCAAACTAATAATCTCTCTTTCACCACTTTCTGATTCTGAGGGGACATTTACATGATGTTACTCTGATTTGTGAGGTTAAAGCCGAGAGTGAGCCGTCTTGCTGTTTGCAACAATCCCCTCCTATAAAGTGACATCACAAAATTAATAAATGAAATGAATGAGCAGAGCTGAACTAAGAACAAGAAATCTCCAAAGGTTCAGCGTCAGAGTGATCCTCACAGTGACAACTGCTTTCAACAGACACGGCTGTGTCTTACTTGAAAGCATTTCCACTCCTGTAAGCCAGTTTGCCAGCTGTGAGTGGCACTGGACCCAGGTGGGAGAAAAGTCCAGTATCCACAAACGGCCGCTGTGCCCAGCCCTGTCTGGACAGTAGGACTAGCTCTTGGTCTGAAGGACCATCCATCCATTTATTCTTGGTTTGTAAAGGGAAACGGAAACTAAAATAAGCCAACGCATGCCAGTGTACTGCCACATAGAGTATACCTATTGCAATTCAAGGTGCCACGGTGTTACTGAGTTGCCGTAAGCATATTTCGAATCCTTGCAGTTTGGGCTTAGCGGGCACTGGCTGTACCTCCTCAGTGGGTGAGTTACTGCAGCAGGGCACAGCAGTACTCTGCACACACCTTCATTACTAAATACTGGCCGCACATCACTGTCCTCCTCCTCTTTTCATTTGTTACACACAGGACCTGCAGGAGCAGCACCCAGCTTTGCTCCTGCTCCTGCTCCCCTCTTCCTGACCCGTTCCAGGACGTGCAGAGTTAGACACAGTATCGAAAGGCAGCAGGTTGTGCGCTCTCAGGGCGGACGAGTAAAGGACGATGCTCCCGTAAGCGGCACTGGGTCGCTGCAGAGGACTCCGCTGCCTGCCCGGGTAGTGCCCGAGACGCGCAGCACCATCGCCACGCCAGCGCCTTGCCGCGCGACTCGCCCTAGGGAAACCCATTTCACACCCCTTGTAGAGCTGTTGGATCAGCTGGAAGAGTTTTATGTTCATCTCTCAGAGGAAATCTAGGAATAATTGCTCCTTGTAAAATAAAGCTCCTTAGGATTAAGTTGTAATTAATTTCAGACTCTAACATGACGTTATTTTCTATTTAAACTGTCATGAAATGAGAAAAAGCTTGATGAAAGGGCCGTGGTGAACATAGAATCAAATAATTTCTTATTACATTTTCACAAAGTACTGATGTTAAAATATCTATTTAACAAAGGAAACACATAGAACAGAATCTGGTCCAATAAGAGAGATCCAAATCCTGAAACGTAAAATTGTGCTTAGTATCTATTTCAGCACACATTGTTAATTTAATAAAAAAGATCTTAAAGCATTTTATTCTGCAAATTACATCCAGACCCCCTATTTAGTCTGACTACCAGATGCAGCAGATTTTCTTGCATGAGTATGTGAAGGTCGTAGGTCCCAAAATGTCTATAGGGTTTGAATTCTCAGTGGAAAAAGAACAAAAAATCCTACAGTAATTTTTTTTTCAGACTGCACTTGTAACTAGAAAATACATGAGATGTATCATCCTCAGAGGTAATTTAGTGAAAAGCAGGAGAAGAAAACCTAGTGGCTGACTTTTCAAAGCTGTGCTGCTTTTCAGTTAAAGTACTGCATGCTTCCCGAAGTCACCGTCCTTAGCAGCAGCCTGATTTGCACTAACAGGAATAAATATAGCCTCGACCCCATGTTGTCCTCTTCTTTTTTAATTTTAAGAGCAAAACCTTTCAAAATTATGAATAAATTTATCACTAGTATTCTTTTCATGGGAAAAGAGTAACAAGACAGCCACACAAGAGAGTATTATTTCACGTTAGTCGAGACAAGATGTTGAGGATTTGGAACTGATCTTTTGTCTCTGCTCAAAGACAAATGGCATAAAATTTATATGCATGCTTCAGTCCTGACAGCAAAGGGCTTTGGCACGACCCTCGCTGAGAGCTGACGGCTCTTGGGGATGCTGCGCTCTCAGGTCCCTCGCCATGAAATGGTCTCTTGCGATTCATCTCCCGTTAACAGCAGCTCCAAGACTACAGGCCCTCTCTTTTTGTTTTGTTTTCTGTTTGGGGTTATTTTTTTTTTTTTTAAAGGTCTTTTATCCCCAGCTGAAGCCGCCTGTGTTCTCATTGGAGCCGAGAGGGTGCAGCGTGAAGGTTTTCTCCCCTCAGCTCCATTCTCTCGCGGCCCTCAGCAGACGTCGGGGCAAGCTGGAGGCCCTATGGAAAGTGGGGCCCGATGTCATCCCACCCAGCGCAGGGCCAATGAACATCCTTCTGCCTGGCTCCGTCACACACGTACACATCAACGGCATCTTAATAGCTTCTGGGGGCTTTTTAAAGCTTTATTAGTCCACGGTAATTAGCAGTGGTAACGTGACGGTTTGTTTCAATGGACATCTCTGAGCCAGGAACTTTACGGTGCCATAGTTCTGTTGGAAAACAGTACCGGGAAAGAAAAAAAGAGTTTGGTTTAAGGAGAATTCCCTCTCTTAGGGAGATAAAGGCTCCTGTTTTCATTCCTGGGAGACAAGGCAGCCCTGGGGCTGGGGCCAGCCGTGTGCAGGGGCACCTGTGGGGACAACACGTCACTGGGCCACCAAGAGGCTCCGGCTGAGCCTTTCTGGCAGTGCCAGGGTGGTGGGGAGAGCCCGAATTGCTGCCGCCTTCCTTTTAATGTGCCCCGGGAGCAAATGCGGCTTAGGAACAAATTAACGTCGCACAATTAGGAGTACACGCCCAATGCCACCAGAATATACTCTGTCACAGCTTGCTCTGCCTTCTGTGGAAGGAAATTAGACTCAGGTGAAAGTGTACGTTTGTCTGTGTAGTTCCTCTGCCCACAACTTGATGGTGTGGTGGGACTCTCAGAGGTGCTAAATCCTTTCAAGTTATTGAAACGAAGGTGCTGGAGCAGAGTAGACTTCTTGTTGGAAAGTCGGGGCTAACTCCTGAATGAGGTTAATGAAAATGCTTCCATCGTGCATCACTTGCAGCAAAAGTGACTGGCTCTATAGAGAAGGTACCACCTAACATTAAATCAGAGTGTAAGCGAGTGTAAAAAAATCAGAAGATAAGGCTGGAAAAGCTATAATTTCCTGAAGAAGAATAGCTCATATATTTTTTTTTGTAAAACTGAAACAGTGATTTGTTGGGTAGCCTCTCTTTTCTACGCACCTCGGAAATCCCACTCGCCGCACGCGTGTGGGGTTAACTGGGTTATCTCGCACCGGCACCCCGGGGCTGGGGAACATCACTGCTTACGCCATCAGCTGCAGCCGGCAGAAGCTGGCCTTGCCCTGGAAGAGGCAGCCTTGTCCTTCTCCTTTTTTTGCTATTGCCCATGTTTTTATGTCAGTGCAAGTATTTACGCAGCCACATGGCAAACGAGATCGGGGAACCAGTGGGGGTCGAAGCGTTTTGGGGCAGGGGAGGCTTCGGCTGGGTCAGCTCCTCCGGATGGTCATATCAGCATCAGGGAAGGGGTGGCCCAGGAGCTAGAGCGAGTGTCCAAAGGCAGGCGGGCCTGGCTCCTCCAGTGACAGGGCTGCTGAAATCTCGTTTGAAATGGCTGTAAGTCTACAGCATAAGCGGTTTGTTTTTTGAAACTGAATGCAATTAGGGGTCCACAAAGATCCATTTATTTATGTTTCCCTGTAACTGGTCTGAAGGGTGACTTCACACTAGCTAACAGCAATGCCTCGCTTAACGTCACGTACAGTGCATTACATGGCAGAATTAAGACGACCCAGTGGAACCAGCAAACTCCCCGTGCACGTTCGCCAGAGCATCTACGGGGTGCCAGGCTGTCTCAGCAGCAGCATGGAAAGGCCATGGATCTCTGGCTCTAAAGAATCACCAAAAACTTGAAATCTATGCAGTTGCACAGAATTAACTGCAGTTCTGTTTGCCTGTAAATGCTCCGAGGTACATTTTCTGGGCTTGGGCTGGCTGCCTGCTGTTGTTTTCAAGCCCCACAGGCAGTGAGCTGCCTGTGCAGCCAAAATCACCCTTCCAGCGTCCTGCCACAGCGTGTCTCACTTACACCGCTTATTTCTATCTCGAAAACAAAGCTGACAAAACAATCTACACCAATGCACGCAGCTTGGGCACCA
>NW_010519545.1:0-2566 GCF_000687285.1 Phaethon lepturus
TCCCGCCCGCATCAGCGCCGCTCCGCGCGCAGCCCCGCGCCCCCACGATTTGCGCGACGCTAATTCGCGTGAAGCGCTTGAAGCGATTTTCTCTCTCGCACCAAAAAGAAGAAAAAAAAGCAACTGGTTCGGTACGCGCTGATCACTTCCTTCTGGAGGAAGAGCTATTCCCCTCCAGACTGCCGCACTCGTTTCCACATGCCGGGGTCAAAATGACAGGTGAGGCGGTTTTGACGCGGTAAAGCAAGATGCTCGTCTTTGTTAGGAGGGTTTTAACAATGTCGTTATATACGCCAGAGTCAACTTTCGCGACTCGACACATCTTAAAAACTCCCAGCGGGAAGAAGCATATATGCATTGAAGATAATACTTAAGCCCTTTAAAAGCATAACCTTAGAACTACTATTGTTTCCTCTCACGTTTAAGGAGAAAACGTCAATGAGGAAGTTAAACTACGCCTGACGACGACACTTGGAAGGAAGCATTTCATTCTTGTTCCTACCCATTTGTGAGAATTCACCATGCTTCAGGTGTCTCAAGGGAACGAATCATAGGTTAAAATTTTCAGTGTCAGAATGGAGAAAGATAACTAATCTTTCCCTCTTTGTTCAAAAATCTCAGTGGAAGTTTCATTTTTCTGGTACACCTGTACCAGAAAAATAAATGTGCCTGTTAGAAACGTTCCTTTAAGCTGTTAACAGCTTGAAGTTTTACATCATTCGCAGTGCAAGTGATTTGCCTTCAAGCACGCATCAATGACATTTTTGGCAACATAACGGTATTTGACAAACAAAGAAATTCCCGAAAATAACTTTCAAGAGCCTAACATACGCATAAACAAAATATTTACTTGCACGGGATCCCCTGAAACAGAAACGTGGCTACAAGAAACAGGAACAGGCTGTGTTCTGCACTCACGTAACGAGAATTGTATGGAGGGTAGTCGGAGCACTACGTACAGAACTGGATTAAGCGTCTACTCCGACTGACGCAAGACTAGTCTTGATTTGCAAGACCCTCCATTTAACTGAAATAAGAACGTACATCGCTGAAGGGAAAAGCAGCTTCTTAAAACGCTTTTAATATGAAACATTTAAAGCAGTTCAGGTGTATGCAACTAAATCACGAAAGCAAATCAAGCTCTTAGGTGTGAACAGAAAATGTAAAACAAGGACTTAAGCACTGAAGCACTTTCAGTTGTGTTTATTGTAAGTCCGGTTTTATACAATCAACATACAGGTTCTCTTAGAAGAGAACTCTCCCACTTGATTGCTGAAAAAAGTATAAAATAATTGATCCTCTCCACACACACCCCCCCCATGCCATTAGCAAGTAACCAGAAACATGGTTTTATAGCTGTAAAATCATGAGCTATACCTGGTCTCTCCTTCTTTCTCTTCCCCCTTCCCTCTTACATCATAAAGGCACTATTTACTAGAGGCAATTCTCCACACTGATCGGCACTTACAAAATGTGCAGGTTTCAGAGATTCTACTGCTCACATTTATAAGCAGCGAACAAAGGAATGCTTTCAACTCTACAAATGCATAAGTAAACATTTAATAACTTCTTCTCCACCTCATTTTTCCCAAAAGAGAAAATATTGTATCCATCAGATCCTCTTTTGAGTCTCCCATTCATTCCAATAAGTAGGTGCATTTTTCACTAGAACAGAAAAACACATCTGCTAGGTTTTATATCCAACTTTTTTTTTTTTAAAGATACTTTTACTGCTTTTTGCTAGCATGGTTTTTGGAACACGTTAGCAAATAATATTTTACCATCGGGAGTGTATGTTCCATTTTATTTTATAATGCAGATTTGAGAAGTCTTAGTGCTGAAGTTTGTTTTTCTAACCACATGGAGGTTTGAAGCAACAAGCACATTCAAGAAAAATACTTCAAGTGGGTGTATATTTGTGCTGGGATCCTCTCTCTCATTTTGCAGTTTATGGAAAGCAATCAAGGTCAGCTTTTCAATATGTCTTTGTATATAAACGAAAATATTCACCAGGAAGAAGAAAAGTTTAGGTTGCCTTTCTAGTTCCAGGTACATACTTATGACCCAACTTCAGCTGTCAGTCTCCACAAGCAACCAGATAAATGCAGATATACTAGAGAACATAATTCAATTCATTTATTAACATATGAACCAAATAAAAAGTTGTCCCCACTATTACAAACATTCTTACGCTGGTACTTAACCTATATTAGTCACTTGAATGGTCTTACAAGAATTATTTGACAATATACACATGCTTAACCTCATGCTTAAACATCTGTACAGTGAGGGCCTAATTTCTATTCCTGACTCAACTCAATGCAGCTCTTAAACAGGTGTCTAACTTTAATTACGCAAATAGTCTGAAGCAATGCCACAGGGACACTTTGCTTGTTTAAAAGTCAGCAAACCTTAAGCATCTTGCTAGATAAAAACTTGATTTTTAAAGTGTTTAAAAACACAAGAATTGTGAACACCTGTAAGTTTCTTCAGTTCTTTCTAACGTTTAAATCTGGACACTCTCAAGTTACAGTAATACAAAACTGATGCAAACCAGTATTTCAGC
>NW_010519545.1:2597-36037 GCF_000687285.1 Phaethon lepturus
TTCCAAATTTGCCAGTTTTGCCTCTCATTAACAGAAGGGGGGGGACACACATATCTAATGCATGTCTTGCTGCACTGTTTTGACTGGCTGAAAGAACAGTCTCCAGCTAGGGCTAGCTATCTAGAAAAGCTTCAGCTTCCAAAGTTTTGTCATTTTCCAGGCATATGCATATGTATATATACACACACACACACACACACCAGAGTCTTCTCAAAGAAATATTTGTTTTTGAGAAAGTATACTGATTTTCATCCTCGCGTAAGTCATCTAGATAAGTAAGGGAACCCACCTCAGGCTTTCCACTAACCTTTCGCTGTCAGGATAAATGCAGAACTTCCCCACATACAAAGCACAGAAAGTTACAGGGTTTGGTTCAAAGCCTAGTACGTTGTTGGAAACATTGTGACTTCAATAGGGTTCGGATCGGACCAATTTTATGTTATTGACTGGTCATTATAAGCTCAATTACAGCGTTTGGTTTTCTTATTTTAAGATGTTTTTCTAGCTAAATTTCAGTGCGTGTAAAGCTTTCAAGGTACTTGCAGAGACAAACTCACCTAATCCATGCAGTGTTACTGTTCGATAGGCTGAGAAGCTGAGGCACCAAAAAAGTCAAGTACACAAGAATAAGGGTCCAACATGCTCATTACTTCCCAGACCATCCTCCCCTTACTGGACCATTTTTCCAATACACAGGAGTCCATAAGAACTAGAAGAGTACCCAGGTCATATAATACAAACGTACTAAGAACCTTGGCTAGTATGGGCTCAGGGAAGACTATGGAGGCAGACTACTTTACGCTGCTCAAGAATGTGGATGTATTGCTGATGCAGGCTATTTTCAACCTAGAGTTACATAAATTAGTGTAAACCAATTCCGAAAGTGGCATTTAGCACTGTGGTTTAAAAAATAAAAGCAGGTTATATTATTAGGTGCTGCAATTTCAGGCTTCTTCAAGGAGAAACTAGCTTTAACCATTCTGTGTAACACAGAAGCTCACTTATCAAGATTCTGAATCCCTAGCTAGAGTTTATTGGTGCAACCACAATACAAATTATTAGGATTAGGAAAATATCTCTTGGGGGTGGTCAATAATCAAAACACCTGCCTCTTGCAAAGTTTCCTGTGCCTTCATTTAAAGCATCTGGTACTGGAAGCTGAGATAGAATACACAAGAAGCCTAATGTAATCTCACTCTTCCTATGTTCTTTCAATAAGGCAAGAAAGAGGTAGTTAAAAAGCTCAGTATATCATAATTAGAGCTTTACAACCTTGGAAAGACAGTTGTGTTCTTCTCTGAAATACATTAAATAAAAAAACCCCAACTTCTTCAGGTTATTTGGTGCAACAGAACCATTAACACACGTAACTTCATAAACACAACTGGACTTCTACCTCAGTACACGGCTCATTTCAAAAGCTGCCAAATTACACAACCAGATTCTGATGCTGCAAACATTTGCACTTGTATTACAAGCAGTGAAGCTGATGGTGTGTAACACCAACTGCTCTCAACAGATCTTTCCAAGGTTAGGGTCCCATAACCAGAAAAATTCTGAGCTGAGAGTTTAAGTTATTAGGATCTAGCTTAGTCTAAACATTGTTTTCCAGGAGGTGAGAAATCTACCTAGAGTTTTATGCCTTCTGTGCTATTTAATTATAGCTTACCATTTGAACTCTTTCTTTCATCACTGATTTTAAATATTCATAGGCAGGCTAAACATGAATGCTTTGAAATTTACACACACCTAAATGGTTCTGCTACTTAAGAGGATTTGATTACCCTGTTTATACAGCATCACATTTCCACCAGCAATATCACCTAGGTAGGGAGAAGTAACATATTTAGTATTTCAAGAGCATTGCTACTTTTTTTCCTTTAAACAAAAAAGTTGCACCATATGCCTCCCCCAACCCAGCTAAGCTGCTGCAACAGAAAGATAAAAAACAGTTTGCTAGTTTCATGCCTCTGACATAGTGTAAATCTGTATATTTAGTAGGTTTTACAGTAAATCTGTATATAACAATCTTAGATGTGGCTCTTCAAGCACATTTTCCATAACCAGAAACTAGGAGCAGCGAAGCTGGAACCTGAGGACGGAGAAAGAAATCTGCACACGTGTAGATGATGATGGGCCCAAGACTGATTGTCAGTATTATGCCTGGGCAAGCAGTTAACTCTCTTCTAGTAGTGTTCAGGAGAAAAATTACAAACTCTATTAACATACAGCATGAGAAGTAGATCTCTTTCTACAAGCGTTAGGATTCAAGTCAGTTTAATTAAAGAAATCAAGCTAAGGGCATCACATTAGAATTAGCTGACAACAGACAAGTACAGAAGTCAGGTTAGACTCACACTGGTGAAGAAGTGTTAACACAACATGAAAAGGCACCTTTCTGATGCCCAGCCAGATCCAGGCTGTGCAGTGGCTAGATTTATCCAATGTAAACCATTAGAAACCATAAGATAATTTAAATCGTAGCAAGAACTACAGTAAACCATTATATCAGCTCAGATATGTTTCTCTTTGTGTTTCTCCTGTAGATGGAAGAATTGCCACATTAGCTGTGTTACACCAGAAGATGCCTCCACTCAGGGTGGTCTGTTCATGGCAGGCAGCACTAGCTTTATAGACTCACTGTGTACCAATTGACTAATATGGGGTGGGGGGTGAAGGGGAGAGAAAGAAAACTGGTTCCCCATGTGCGCCCTCCCCTTTAGCTACTTGCCAAAGACAAAAAATAAGCCTTCGCTGATTCCGAGTCCACAGGACATCAATGACAACAGAACAGATGAACAGGTTCAGAGGGTTTCAGAATACCACCCTGAGCAGACACAGCTTTGTGGTCCACAAGCATTCTTTGGCTTTAGGGAAGGAAAACACCCTCTGTTGTTTTCAAGAGCATGTGTTCGGAGCATCTGAAGACTAGAATATGTTAAAGCATATGGCATATAATTTCCTTTCTTCCATTCATAATCTGCAGAGAGATCAGTTCTAGTAAGAACAAGCTCCAGCTGTCATTTGAAAATATTTCCATAGCCATGTCCTTCCAGCAAGCCTATTTAGGGATCATCTTGATGCAAGTGAATATCAGAAAAGTAGTAAGTTACATGCCATACACCTTTAAGACTTTCCATCTGCAAGCTGCCTTTACTGATCTCTCATGTTGGAAGTACAAACACAGTATGACGGTGCTATCAATTTACCTTGTACTTGTATACCATCCTAGTAACTAAGGTCTAATCCAGATTAGATAAAGGTCCTTCACTGCACTGCTCATGATCCAAACATTAGAAGAAACAACAAGGCGGAAGAGGACAAAGCAGAGGTGCAGACAGGGAAGCCAAGACGAGAAAATATAACTTCAACTCAAAACACTTAAGACCACACAGCATAACTACTAACAGAAGGACAGCCACTTCCTTTCAAAGACTTGCTATCTATTTACTTTCCCCTTCACTACAGTCCCTTGTTTTGTCAAAGCCTTCTCCAAGTACCCATAGGACAGAGGAAAAGAGAAGAACATCAACCTACAGGAGTGGCAGCACCCTCAAATATGGGCCCTGCCTTGCATTTAGTCAAGAACCTAGAAAGTACCTGATGCCCTACAGGCTTGTGCCCCAACAGCTACAAGATTTGAGACTCTCTTGAATCTCTGACGTATCGTGGTCTGGGTTATCACAAGATAAAATCTTCCAGTGGAAGCCTAACACTAGCTTTTGCCCTGAGCTGCATGCAGGCACCCAGGATTTGCTATGCTGACCTTGACTTGACTGCACCGACAGTGCTGGGCAGAGGGCTGGCCAGCTAGAACACACACTGTGTGGAAGGCCTAACTGCAAAGCAGCACAGCACATACAACCTCCAGAGGGGAAAGCCATTTTACAAGATGGTTTATGGCATCTTATTTTTCCCCATGTAGAATATGAATAATGTTAATGGTGACAGAGCCTACAGGCAATAAAAGGCCTTTGCAGGTATCAAACAGCTTCAAACTTTGCTTTGGCTCTCTGCCAGCTGCTACAGTCAGCCAGCACTTCCTACTTAAGGCTAGGACCAGTGTCCATTAAGTAATTACATGGCCTTACTGGTTTCCAGAGAGAAAGCAGAAAAAAAAAATCTATTATATTTTGATTTTTAAAAATCATGTGAAAATGAGAAAGGAAGAAAACTGTGTTTCATGCACACCTGTCATTGTTTTAAATATATATTTCTAATGGATAAGGAAATTCTTATTGTTCTCATATTCAGCTGCCAAGGCTCAACACAAGAACATAGGTTGGGAAGCCAGACAATGAAAAATCTCTACTTTTATTATCATGCCTTGTTCAAACAGCACATAAAGTCTCAAACCAAGAGTCCAGGGCTCCCCGGTGCTAAGCTATTCACAGCAATTTGTAAAGGAGTACCAAAGTGAACTTGACTGTGGCAAGAAGTCTACAAGGTGAAATAAGAAAGAAACAAGAATTTTTCTGCGCATTAGTAGTCTTGCACAACACGCAGCTTAAGCAGACTTGGTCAAGCGGCAAGGACCTACATTTCAAAGCAAAAACAAACCACCCCGCATTCCTCTGCTTCCACTGTTGTTTAAATTTTTATCAGGCAGGGTAATCAGCGTGTGACACCACGAATTAGGCAAAATACTTCGTATAAACTAATAAGTCATCTTAAACACTTCTCATTTCACATCTCCAAATCATAAAAGCAAGAATCAAGTTTTCTTCAGTGATTAGTCCAATTTGGAAAAGTGCTTTTTGAGCACTGACCCAGTTAATTTCTTCATGTTTGCCCTTAAGTTTTCATGGTTTAATTTCTTTATTATTTTATTTTCTGTTTTTGTTGACCACTACAAGCTAGTTTCCATACAAGTACAAATCAGCAATAGTCAAATGGGTTGTTTCTTCACTTTTCACACACAAGTTGACAAAACTCATTTCAATGAATACCCAAGCATCACACACATTTATCAAACACTTCCACAAGTTTTTCTTAGAATCAGATTAGCATGCGTGTTGAATGCCTTCAGTCACAAAGTATCAAAAAGCCTTACAAAGTGGGTTGTTCGATGTATTTTTCATTGTTTCTTCCCTTTTTAATACAAGTGCCAAGGCAAGTTTCTCAGCACCTGCATTAGGTAAATGCTGTTCTATCACTCTTATCCAGTAAGAGGGAAAATAGGAGCACATGGAAGTCAAAGTTGTAGCAGGTCAGCTGCAGAGATGGGATTGGATCTCAGGAGCTCCTGGATTCTGGGACAATGCTATCCATGAATATGTGGAAATATTTCCCTAAGGCTCAATTATTGGCACATTTGCCACTTACCCTGCAAAATAACAACATTTAAGTAGTAAGCCATCAACAGCCAAAACACAAACATCTGTTTTAAGGAACATGCTGTGGGCTGGGAACAAGACAACCTTTGCCTTTCCACCAAGTGCTGGTTAAATGAGCCAAGTATGTTCACTTTTATTTACAGTATTATCAAAAAACTTGAACCACTGCACTCCAACACTCTAACATGTATACAGTATGCATGAACATAGGTACATTTATAACATACATAAAATTATGCATTTAGCTTGCCACTAGAGGTAAAACTTCAGATATTGATAAAATGTTAAGAGTTTACTCAACAGTTGGAAAGTTTCCACTTCCACACTTTTTGTAAAATAGGGAATATATTTTACAAGTCTTAATTGTTAACAGGACTGCTCTTTTACACCTGGCCTTATTATTTTATAAGATAGTAACTAAATATTTGATCATCTGACATGTTTTAACACCTGCACTGATTTCCTGTCTCCCAGTATCTTAGGTACATTTGTTGTGCTTGTGAACAGAGAGAGAATTAGGGAACAGAGCCAGCTGTGACAGTTTTGCCATCAGTTTCAGCAGCAGTGAAGCTGCACTTGGACATCTGACCATCAGCTTCACAATACACACCTGTCTTACACTTTGTCATAGGAGAACCCCAAACGTAAGACCAGATTTCTCTTGTGCTGTGCAGTCAGGTCTGGAAAGAAAGTAGACACATCCAAGAGTTCAGAATCTGTGTGCAAGTCAAGAAGTACGGGTTAGAGGAAATAAAAAGGCATATACCTGTAGGTTAAATGTAAAAGCAGCAGTTAGTGGAAAAGCAGAAGTCCTTACTAACCATTCAGCTGACAGATGCCAAACATGGAAGACTTAAAACCACAATTCCCTGATTTAATCCGTATAGCACAGTTTAAAGCTCCTCATAACAAAGCAGATGAATTCTGACCTGCATTTTCCCCCCACCCTCCTACGAAGCTCGTCTTCTGATCAAGAGAACTCCTAGGAAAGGAAAGGAGAAAGATTACCAATCTTATTTTAAACTATCCAAAGTCTGAAGAGTTTGGCAGGTAACTTTGTGGACACAGACAGATGATCTAGAAGGAAGGGCATGTGCAGGGAGGGAGACGAGCTAAGGCTACGTCACTATCAGGGTAAGGGTGATAGTAAACAGGCTGATGAGACAGCAGCTCAGATAGCACTGAAGCAAGGCCCTTAAAGAGGCCACGAAAAGATCTTGGAAAAGGAGGACCGATGGAGGAACAGAAGGAGGAGGCAGTATAGTTGAACCAATGACCTAAATTGATCCCACTAGTAGCACTTTCAACAAGCTGGGAAGAAGCACCAGGAGCACAGCAGCTGTTAGCATGCCCACAGAGGCAGGAGATCCCAGTCCTACAGCAAAAGCCTTAACAGTTCAGGCAGAAAGACAAAAGCCAGCTCTTTAAAATAACGGAGATATTTTAAAGGTAGTAGTATGGGGGCTTATTCACGGTTCAAGTCCACAGGTCAAGGAAAAGGGCTCAGCACCATCTCAATACGGACTGCCTACTGGTGCGCATCTCCACCGAGCCCCTGTCACTCAACTCCTTTGTATAAGTGTGTTAACAACAATTATATGAAAGCTGTTTTGGTGCTGTACCTCTCAATTTTGCAAAGCTTACAAGAGTACTTTAAATACTCAAGAGGAGGCAGAATGCTAGTGACTTAGGTACTACATACACGTGCCATGCCTGAAGAAGCTGCACAGTAAATAAGAGAAGAACAGAAGGTAGAATGGTATATTCCCAATTTACATATCGGGAGCAGAGGTCCACAAAAGTTAAGACACTTGCCTGAAATCACACAGGAAGCCAGGAACTCAACCCTACTCTCCCAATTCCCAGAGTTGTCTTCCAGAGCACAACTGCATCCAGTCCTTTAGTGAGACAGGTAAATGTTAGTAACTAGGGTTGGTGAAGTAGAAGAGGAAAAGTGTTCTAAAAACGAAAATAAAAGTCCCTCTCATCAAGAAGTGTATTTTACATTCCTGATTAGTATTTTAATCTGTTGCATAATTAAACATGTGATTTCCTCCCCCAAAACAAAGCTAGCACAAAAGACAAACCTCCAGCTCAAATGAAAACAAAAATCACAGTATTGTGCATACCGTTTACCTGGGCAATGCCACCACCTTGTGGTCTGTGCAGTCACACCACCACTAGAATCCTCATGTCTTCAACAGTAAATAAACCTAATGCCATCTTGCTGGTCTCTTTTGCGAGAACTTTTCTTTGCCTTCACTCATGACCCACCTTAATAGTTCTGTCTGGCATGCACTGATGGAATTTAATGATGTACGATTATTTAGTCGTTGTTATTAAAAAGTTGATACCTGTTCTCAACACAGAGAAAGCTAGACTTGCTGCGTGAACTTAACACCTCCTACTCATATACTGAAAAAAAAAGCCTTCCTACTACTGTTATTCTGGCATAGGTGTCTTTTCTGTCTTCTGAACCATATTGTACTCCAACAGGCTTTTCTATCTGAACTTTTCTTTTTCCTTACAGCATCTTAGGGTCAAACTGATTCCTATAAAGACTTGCCACTCCCCCCTCTTGAGTAGCGTAAATATGCACTTTGCTTCCCAAATAACACTTCATAGAAATGTTTGCTCAGTCTTTATATTCAGAACAGAGACGCACTATTCTGCCCCTATTTTCTTGCCTGGCATTACTGATCAACAGTGCTGTCTGCTATCCAAGAGGGTAGCACATTTCTTGCCATGTAGCACAGACACACACAGGAGAGCATCTCTCTGCACACAGACTGTGGAATTACTTTAGTATTAGTAGCAGAGTCAGATAAACAGCACCACAAAAGTTAATCCTCAGCAAACTGAAAACGTTACAACTTCCAGCCAGTTTCCTACCCATGACAGAACACTGGTGCCACCACCTGTTAGTCAGCCACCACCTACAGATAGGAAGCACTTAGCTGCCAGCCTTCAGGGGAAAAAAACCAAACCAAACCACCCACCAAAAAACCCTAAAACAACATCCAACAAAAACCAGAAAGTACTCTCCGTCTTGGGAGTTCTAGTGGCAATGTCTCTGATTAATTTAAGGCATATCTTTTGACTGTAAGATTATGGATGCTACCTGTTTCAAGTTGAGATTACCTACAATAAACAGTTTCTCTAAGACAGTACCATGTTCTGTATAACACGCATGTCAATTCAGCAGGTCACATGAACTGCTTTTATCACAGCGTCAGTGCTGTATGTCAGTGGGGGCAACTCTGCCGGTCACTAGAGCAGGAGCCCAATTTTACAGTCCTATCCAGGAGAATTTGTTGAGACACGATGAACTCAAGTTCCATAGTCTGGTACTGAAGAAGCCTTCCTCCACACCAAGACTCTGCACCCCTCCAAGCACAAATGGCAGCATAGACTTGAAATTACACTATGTACAGAAGCAAGAGAAAGAACTATCCCCAGCCACCCCAGAGCTGTTCTGCATAAGGTAGAATTGCCTTCCAGATTTAGTGCCCAGCTTTTGGTGCCCACACAGACCACATCAATAACAAGTTGAAGCAAAAAAATGGAGGATCAACAATCCCAGGCTTTGGTAATGAGACATTCCACAACCTGAAGCATGACCATTTCCTTCCCCTACCTTTTAAATCAGCATATCTTGCCTTTGCAGCGTGACTAAAGGTCCTCAGGTTACAGGCAAAAGAAGTAGATATCAAAGTTATCATGTTTGGCCACATGACTATTTATTGCAAAATTCAGTTTTACTCCAACTAGAAAAAACATATCTGAAACTGCCATAAAGAAATAAAAATACTTTGGATACCTGCTACTGATATAATCAAGACATCCTGTATGATGTAAAGTTAGGCTGCTTTCCAGGATACTAGCACACACAAGCATTTACAGCAATTTTTCCTGCAGTGACCAACACAGAACTGGCTCAGGGTAACATTAGAGCCAAGAATACACCTTCCAAGAAATGCACATTGAGAGCATGCAGCGTCGTCCTCAGAGGCAGAATTATAGTCTCCATTTGGACTACAACTCTTTGATGCAACACATGCTACATTGCTGGTTTTATACGTGTTTTACCAGTCAATTTTGCAGTCCCACTACTCAATTTAGTTCATGTTTGCCAAGCAGTCTTGAACCTTAGAGAGTTTTACAACATGGTCAATATCATTCCAAAAATACCACAAGCTTTCCTCTTCTTTTACCTTGCTGCTTCTTTCAGGTCTATGTGGAGCAGCTTCAGAACTCTGCTCGTGAAATAGCAGAAGCTACATTCTATGGGGAAGGATGACTGGAATGTTTTATTACAGAATCAGCCATTTTACAACAACTGTTCTCATTTTCTCCAAAGCAGATCAAGACAAACCAGGATTTCTGGACTAGAAGCATCTGCTTTGGGAGCGATTAAGAACAGTTATGGAGTCATTCCTGTCACTTTTCTCAGTCAGATAAGCTCTACGGTCCAATTTCTGTAAGCATTTGAACACCTTATTCCCTTGAGTTCCTTTTGAAAGCTTTAGCCCATAGTCTTTTCCCCAAAACACACTAGCATTTGCTACATTCACACCCTATATTTAAATCTCAATCTAAATTACAAACACTATAGCCTCTTTACAGCATTCACAATACACTAACACAATAGGATCCTCATGGCCAACATGCATGTGTGCAGTTATTAGCATAAAAACCATTTATGGGGAAAAAATAATCTTATGGTATAGGGCTTGAATTTCATTTGCAAGCACTATAAATATCGGACAGAACAAGTAGTCAGAAGGAAATGTCTATTGAATACAACACAGATAGTATGTCTGACTTTTGCTATATGCTTACCTTTTGAATATTTCTAGGTGTATTCAGAACTCTCAGGGTGGGGGGTCGGGGGGAAAGACCACATCTTGGATTATGCATTTGAGGACTTGGCAGTAATAATAATGAAAAAAGCCAAAATCTCTAGTAGTCTGGAACTCACAAAAGACGTGTCCAACTCACACAAAACTAAAAGCACAGAAGCACTGGCCTCAGACCCCATTAGATGCAAAAACAGTGCATGAATTCAGATGACAGTCTTTGAAAATTCTGGCTCTACTACCTCACCACACACCGCAGCTAAACAAACCGAGCAACCCTCCAGCTGAGAAGACAGTGGCTGGCTAGTACGTCTTCACATTCACTAACTACTTGACTTGCTACGTGCTAATCCATGAGAAGGGTCAAGTCTTCTGTGAAATAATTCTTGTTATAATCAACCAGGCTTCATTCCCAGTGTTACTGTGGACCATTACAGTTATATCATTTGTCCCAGAGGAAGATCATGAACTACCCCACCAGTGCTTTCAGACTGGCGCTTCTATTTTGTTGAGGAGAGAAGCAGAGGCGCTCCTAGAGATCCAGGGCATATGACTTGCTTGCCTCAGACCTGCCCCTGAAACAGACTTAAAAGGGAAGACACTCAAGACAGAATATGTTGTTTTTAAGTCTTGCCAGCACCCCAGATTATCAGGTCAGAAGCAGATGCTCTGGGAATCAGTGCAGAATTCTGTGACAAGCAGTAGGATCATAAATTTTGCATGCTACAGAATAAAGTCCAGGCGTCAGCATGCAGCTATATGCAATATATGGTCAATGAGACGTGCTCAGCACATGGTCCAAGTCTACTATTTATTTTCAGTGTACAGCAGCACATGCCACTCCTCCTTAATGAGGCAGAAAAACAGACCCTGTAATCAAGAGGGCACCACTCAGTGTTCAAAACATTGAGACCCAGAATACCTCCTCTCCAGAAATACACCTTGCTCCATTCCAAAGAGAAATAGATAGATCCCATCAAAAGCCAGAAAAGCCTTAGCTTGTCTCCCAACTCCTGCCCAGCAGACTTTCCATTGAGACAGATTACCTGACAACACTTGGAAATATCACACACATCCCTCATGCGGTCCTTGCAGCAAGCATGACGTAAACATTTTCTCACCTCAACAATAAGGCTAAGACTCAGGAAGACACTGATGCTCATTGCATCCTTGCTTTTAGGGGACCATCTTTTCCAATACCGTTCAGAAAAGGGCTAACACCTGCACTGATCTTCAAGTACGCTAGTCAGAACTTAAGAGCTTAATGCGGAAGCAAGCTTCTGTAATTCATAGCAGCCCCAAATTACATCAGTGTAACAGCTCATTCTGATTTTTTCAATTTTAATCTAGAATCATTACACCATACGGCCAGGAACCAAAAACCTCTTGTGCTTGGTGCTGTACACACATAACCCAGGGAAACACCGCCAGCAACAAACTACTATTACCACTTTGTGACTTTTTATTGGGACACTTCTTGCATTCGGCTTGACACTACACTGAAAACGTGACAAGATACCACCCATCTTTGCTACCAACCTTCATATCCCTCAGCTCAATAGGGCACCAATTCTTGTTTGATAGTCTCAGATGATGCATTAATAAAGGGTACCTTCAATTATTATGTTTTTAACCAGAAACTACTCAGTCTGGACACATCTTTAATGCCTTCCAATGAAAGGCTAAGAAACAGAATAATCACTTTGAAAACCAACTTGTTATGCCTTATTATAAGGAGACATCAATTATTGTAACATTTCTGTATAACACACTGGATTTTTAGATACTTGTCTCAATAAACAACTTCCTTAAAATATTTCAATGTGCAAAAGTGAAACATCTGGGACAACTACCCTCCTTGAAACACACTTAAGAGTCAGACACAAGTAGGTCACAGCCATACTGCAACATATTCAACTAAGTACAGTTCAGTCTCTACAGTTTTTATCCTCCATTTTTTAAGTGTCTACAAAGATTGGAAGTAAGACTTTTTTTTTTCTATGGGATGAAGAGAGGAAAAGAAAGAAGTTTGAAGGGATTTGTGCAAGTCACCTAATAAGAGCAAGAATACAAGCCAAGTGTTGCAAGCCCAGTCTTATTTGAAGCAACTGAGTGTCAGATTTTAAGCTGACACAAAAGCCCATGATGGTGAGTGCTGAACCTTGTCTTACAAGCACCACCTGAATATTTGAACCTTTGCTCCTTGCTACTAGACAGTGCAACAGCAATGCCCTCATTTACACCAGACTGGACTTTCCTGTGTTCCTCTTCATATTGCCTCCTGTGCTTCGAGTAACAGCACTCCACAGATGAGCCAACAGCTGCCAAGGCACAAGCTGTTGAGTATCTAGTTCAGGAAACATGAAACAGTTTGCAGGATTAAGGCCCCAATAAATATTCCTCCTACAACAAGGTCTCCAAAAGAGGTATCATTGCATATGCAAAGTAATCATTTTATACCTCCATTTTCTTCTTCCCCCCCCCATCGCCTACACATGCTCAGATGGGAAGGAAACAACTGGAGTCTTGAGAGAGCTCACACATAAAAAATGATCTAAAAATCCATCCCTGAAGAAACACAGGTAGACTGGATTTGCTTTGATAAAGGGGGAATTGGTTTAAAACAAAACAAAGAACTTCCCACCCTGGAGTCCACTGTGTCTACCACATCTCCACAAAAGCAGCTGAAACCCTGTACCTGCTTCAGGGAAAACCATATAACAATTGTGCTACCTTTATACTTTAATCCTCTGTGTAATAACACCCTTCTTTCTGTTTGGCATGGACAGAGCAAGAGACATGACCCATTCATGCTAGTCTAAGTCTCAAAACTATTCTAGCACAACATCCTTTCTTCTAGCACTATCCCATTAGCTAGAAGCGATGGAGGAAAAAAACAAAGAAGAAAAATTTGTAGAAGTGATAGCTTATGTACAATGGAATATTAGTTTGGATTTAGATAGATAATAATACAAAGTACAGTGGCTACAGCCCTAAATGCAGACACTTTTTCTGTAATAAAAAAGCAACTTCGCAAAAAAAAAGCAAAATTTGTCGTATTTACTGAGAAAAAGATCAAGCCAAACCAGAGGACCAGAACACTTATAAATATTTATGAACAAACTCCTCTTTTTCTGTAGGCCTTGGTGCCTTACCTCAAGATATCTATACCATCACTCTGGAGAAGCTTTCACTACTGATTATTTCACCATTATACCAATTACAGTAAACCCAAATGAATTCACAATCCTACTACACAGAATACCGCAAGGGCAAAATAGCTATTATTACAAAAGAGAAGGGGCAGCCCAGGCCCTAGCACAGCCCTTCCTAAACCATTTCAAAAGCCAACAGAAAACACCACCATTTAGGCAGGATCACAAGTTGCAAACCACCAAGAGTCAGCCATAACAAGAGGAAAAAAAACTTCCAACACCACAAAAGGTGAGCCCCATCCCACCACCCTGCCGCAGCAAAATAAATCATCTCCTACCTGTAAAACACCCTTATATGGTTGGTTTTTGACAGAGGAACCCACCCCAAGCAGCCAGGACTACAGTCCTGCCCAGGAGGACATTTTACCTCAGCAGCCAGAAGCTGCCCCGCCCCATTCTGGAAGGTTCCACAGCCCCTTGGAGCTCCCCTCAGCAATCAGCAGCTCAGTGGAGGCACCTGAAGCATCTCACACCTGAGGTAACTTTTCTCTTCCTCCCCCCACAGTCTTTAAAGCTACTTTTTCCCTCTACACAACACAAAAAGAGTAACATTAATATATTGCTTACTTTTTCCTCTAAATTCTCTGTTCCAAGGCCATGTGCAAGGCTGGGGCAGGAGGAGGACAAGCTGTGCTTTCCTCTGAAGAAAAGGCACCTGCCGGCATAGCCCTACCTCAAGCCTTTGGGGTTAGTTTCTGCTGCACCCCCTCAGCAGAGAAAGGCACATTTTCAGCATCTCGCCTTGTGCCTTGTGGGTCCCAGGGTGACAAATGGGCAGTAATGCCAAAATGCTTTTCAACTGCTGAGCCTGCAGCGATGGCCTAGCACACCCTCCTTACTCCTCACTCCTAAAATGTGGCTTCTTTCCATACCTAATAGGCAACATCCCTGTCAGGTTTCTACTGTGATATCAAAATGGCACCAAAAAAGGCCCCATCACAGTCCGCAGTGCCATGTGAACTGCCCCATCATGTACATACAAAGTAAACCTATTATATATATATATGCAGCAAGTCAGGTATATCCCTGAAGAAGGAATTTTTCCTGACACCTTCCTCAGCTGCATCAGGAAAGATGGGGACTGGAAGTGCTGCCCAGCTCTTTCTGATGTTTTTACAGCACTTCGCATAATGGGGCAGTGATATTTTACATCAGGGCCTTGAGGTGCCACTGTCAAACAAAAATATTGTCTTAAGGACTGATTTCCGGAACCAATTTCAATTTCAAAACTAATTTATTTGGAAGGAAGAGAATTTGAGTCACCTCATGTCTAGTTTAACAAAGAACCAGTAAAAAATACGGAGGTTTATCAGGGGATCAGAGGTGCATGTTCAAATCCTGTTTTCACAGCTGCAAATGTATTAGCCAGATTGCAAAGGTCAGGTCTGTGAAATTTTCCATAGGTGGCAGCATTACTGCAGAGTTTCAGTGAGAAATACAGATGAGCAGTATGGTTGCTTCAGCATCGATGGAAACCTCCCTTATGGGAAAAAACCTTCTAGGAATTAATTACTTTTCTACAGCGCTGTCACCCAGCACAGGCTGCCATACAAACCTAGAGGAGGAATTAAAAAAAAAAAATCCAGTAGAAAGGCTGTAATTGCGTCTGAACAAGGCTTAATAATGAACTGGATATGCATATTGCTAATTTATAGCTTTTAACAGGCCTGTTATTACCAATAAAGCCAGCCTTTACTTTCAGAGCTTTGTTAAGATTAAGAGTTGTTATGAGAGTGAAAGGGTATATTTTTGCTCTAAGAGTCCTCTTTGGGGTGTCTTTGCCTTTGGAAGAATTCAATTCTTTCAAAGGATAGCTATGCTATATGAAACGTATTAAATGGCTCATGGGTTGGAAAGAATTTGGTAATTCTCACATCCCTTCATTACATGCCTGTATTGTATTCTACGGGCTGTTTAACAATTGGTGTAATCCCTGTGAGAAGCTATTAGCAACCACCACCAAATTAGGGTTCATGTAAAGCACTGGCTTAACCACAGCCTGAAGCTCCCTGCTTATATCCATAGTGCGTGGAACAACAGAGCAAGCTACCTCAGATTGCACTGCTAGCACATCCCACACCATGCTCTAAGGGAAAACTAGTATCTTCCGTATGCTTGGGAATCACTTATTCACAGATGTTGGGGGAAACGAAGAGATCAACACAGCCACTTTTTTTTTTTAATAGCTGTTTCACATGTAAATAAGCATTACCTCAACCAAAAAGATCAACATTCTCACAACAGTACACCAATAAGCTCAAAAACATTAGACCAGCAAGCAGTGGATATTCTTTGAGCCAAATAACCCTGTATAGTGGGTTGGATTTGACTTATGAGCAGCCCTTTTTTTGGGGTCATCACCCAGAAAAGACTTCCAGGGCTCGTTCTTTAGCTTTTCTGATGCCCCTATGAATAAAGGGATATGGGACAGACAGAAGTGATGAGGAAGGGAAGGCATATATAATTTCAATCATCTTTCAACTGCTTGGAACATAAACAATCAGCAGATGTATTTCACTGCATGTCTAATATGAGAGTATAATGTAACATTATAATTTTTATGGGTCAGAAGATCTCTCAGGGCAATGGGGAAGCAAAGTAATGTGTCTTTTCCCAGTTGAAACTGTGACATAGCACAGTTATATAAAACATTTCCTACCCAGAATTGAAGGGGTAGCAAAAAAACAGCAGTGATTCATGAGTCTAGCTCTGATTTAGAAGTTAAACTAGCAATTTTATTAAAGACTTCTGTAAAGACAAGGGAAAAATTATAAAATGCTGCTTCTACTCTTCAGCTCATCTCTTCCGGCCAATTTCATTTCCCATTGTATATGTTAACACAGAAACCTACCTGAAATATAAGAATTTCTGAAGTCAATCTTTTCACAGCATGGGAGAAGAGTACTGAAAGGTGCAAACCTCACTGGAATCAAGAGCACTATTTGCAGTATTTTAAGCCAGTTAAATACTCGTTTTGAGTTTAAGCATTGCAAGCAGCTGCTACATGCCCTTAATGTCCACGTAATAGGCATTGTATCACTCTGAATTTTTATCATGGCTGCACAGTTTCACTGGTAAGCATTACACAGGCATTACCTACATTTTAAAAACTGAGTAACACCTTTGGAAATGCATGTCTTCTTCAAAAACCTTGCAAATATGTACCTTTTTTAGGTTAGTGAGTAAATTAGTGAGAGGTTCTGGGGTTACAGAGCCCACTCAGAAAACATCCTGCCAATGATGAATTCTGACCCCTTGAAGGCTAGGCTGTCTTTTTACTGTGTTACCTGTATAGATGCTCTCACCAGGCACCCTTAATCAAACTTTTCTGCTTTGTGGCATGGTATTTTCTCTTTCAGCACTCATTAGGTGAGCAAAGGCTCCACTACCAATGCAATTAAAGTATCACACTTTAAGCTGGTACAATTTGGCTTGCATTAACAGACTTGAATTGGTTGTACTGGCATTCACACATCTTCAGTGCTATGGTGGACTGTAGACAGGAGAACTGAGGGGGTTACTCCCCAAGAGAGACACACTTGCAACATAACTTTTAAGTGTAGACAAAGCCAGTGTCCCACTGCAATCTGCACAGCAGGAGCAGAAGACTCAAGAAGCTGATTTGCCTCAGCTACCCAGGCCCCTGCTTAATCAGCTTCTTATGTGCATGTGATTCAGAATTCCTGCTTACCCCTTCACATCTTGTTTTTAGGATACTGGTAACAAATATCCCAAAGGAAGCTTATTATCTCACTGCTGTTGTTTCACATCTGCCTCATCTGGTTATGCTTTTGCTTCCCTCTTCTGGCTGATTTCATCCTACAAAATAAGGAGACAATTGTGAAGTATAAGCCACTTATTTTAGAGAAGGGTGAAGAGAAGACATTCCCTGTTCTACAAGCTTTGTTGGCTCATTTGACAACTGAGCTATAGAAGTTACCCAGAACTTGTGAACTCCCATCTCAAACTTCCTTGCCATCCCGATTTAGCTAACACTCTGTCCACACATCAAATGTTAACCTCAGGCACATCAAGGACAAATACCTTGAGTTGCTCTGAAGAACTTGGAAGTATTCCTGGATGATAGTATTAACTGAAATGCCACGTACCTTTGTGAACATATAAATGGGAGAGACCTGACCAAAGCCTGTCCAGAATTTATTTCTGGGGGGACTCAAAACAAATTTCAACAAAGGGGCAAGAATGGAGTTTTTTCCACTTAAGTTTTAATTTGAAACATTTTTGAGAATTTTGTCAAGCTCCTACCTCAGAAAAATCACAAGTTAACAAAAATTTAACATAATCTGGAAACCTCACATAAATTCTCACTTCGACAATGAATATTTTGTATTTTTACTATACAGGTCTGAAAGTTAGTTTTAACTTCTCTAGTCTTCCCTCCTCTTTCATACCATTTTAATAAACAGCCCACATTCCCACTAAAAATAAGGGGACGTTTGCATTTTTCCTTTAGATATTCCTGAAATTAAAAAAGTTCTGATTTTTTTTTTGTTTTCATGACTCTCCAATATTTTCCGTCCACTCAAATTCTTCTCCCTAGTCTCCTCCCCACTTCAACTATTACACTGAAATTCCCTCTTTTAAAAATGAACCTCAAACAAATTGCCATTCCTATTTTAGTACATTTTCCTAGTCTACTCTCAATACTCTCCCTAAAGCATGGGAATCTCTTCTACCATGACCCGTTAATACTATAAAGGGCAGCTAGTATCTGTCACATGGATTAGATGAGTGCTCTGTGAAGTAAGCAAAATTCAGGAAATGATGATGAATTGATTTTTGTTTTCTTAAAACAAATCAGAAAAATGCAATGAGCCCACAACTAATTGTTCTATCTAGTCCACACACTGAACTTAATTAATGATTTAATTAAACAATGAATTAACTCTGTTAGCAAAACGTGATATGGGTCATGCCATCCAGTCTTCCTTTTCTTTTCCTCCCCTCCTCCATGCATCCACTCAAGTTTTATCTCCACAACAAAACAGAAGCCTCTCTTTGTTACAGCTGCAACACTAGCGTCATTGACTAAAGTACTCATGCGTCCAAAAATAACCAAGCGTCCATTCTGTTTGGAGGCATCTAGCATTATGTCCTCCCGCCTGGCACATCCCTCGAAATTCTACACCTTCTCAGATGGGAATTAAAAAACAAGACCCTGACTACTTGTACACATTTAAAGGGACAAAGACTTTATTTTCCTCCACATGTTAAGTATTTCTAAAGAGCTTACAGTACCTGCATATCTCAGCAACAAATGTTCAGAGAGTTATTTTACTTGTTCTTGACCAAATTCCACCAAGGATAATTACTCCCTATCTTGAATTTATCAGACAGTTCTATCTGATGTTTTCATTTTGTTTTCTTTTATAGTTTTTCTGACATCACATAAAACCTTATCCAGCATACATTTTACACATAGATCCAAAAGAAATTCAGGTCTTACTTAGTAAATAGCAATTGCAGAGTCATTCATGTAGCAAAAAGAAGTCACACTCCTTATTAGATGTAGTAAGATAACCCAAATGCATGAACTCAGCTAAAGGAGCCATTATTGTTCCTGCTTCTAGAAAAAAGGAAGGAATTAGATTATTTGCTTTGCTCACGCAACACGCGTGAAACAGAAAACAAAATTTCAGATCCCTTAAGTTCTTGTCAGTCTTCTAATTAAGAACTTACTTTTTAACTTTATAAAGAAAAACTAGAGGATCGGTCCCTTTTTTGATCTGTGCTGTAATCTTTTCCACTGAAGATTTCAAAATCTACCCCAAAAATGGCTGCATTTCAGTGCTATGTGAAGCACTTCCTACAATTGATACAACTTGCAAAGCAAAAAAGGCAACTTCAGCTCAAAAAGCATTATATAATCATTGGGATTGCAGATCACTAGGGAATAAAGCTTGTTTCCAAGATCAGCTAACTGTTTTTACATGCACATTCAACTCTGGAATGATTTTTGACAAGATGCAACTTGAAACATTAGCCTGGATTACTTTGTTTTGTTGATGTGTTTCAGAACAAAATGAGGAACAGCAGCAAGATTTAACAGTGCACATAGCTGTACCCTCTTTAGGAGTCCTAGAAACATCAGACACTGGGAAAACAAAGGTTTGATGGTTTATTACTGCTGTCAACAGGAGTCCTAGGTGGGTTGGAATGCTCCTCATGGAGATCTTGGTTTGAGTTGTCTCATGGCCAAAACCACATTTTTAAATGCAAGGAGTAACACTGGATAAACATCATTCTGGTTCACCCAAGTTTATGGCTGTCATGTTGGGCCCTGTGGATGGTATTTTCCAATCCACTATTTATTGCTTCCCCAGCCTGCCCCTCAAGACCAATGTCATACTGGTTACAGAGGAATTTGGTGATGCATCCAGAATTAACACCTTTCAGAATTCAGTCATGGCAACAGGGCTTTCCTGGTAAATAAAAAACCCGTCACAGTCACAACTAAAGCAAGGTACTTACTCCACAGAAATTTTATTTAGAACACTCTGCATCACATAACACATGCTGTGTGGCTGGCAAACATGACACTGAAATCTGCAGCTTCCTACGACTTGGAAGGAAAGGAGAGGCCAGGCTCCATGGAACCGCACATTTGGCAGCATTGGATGAAACTAGTGCTACGCTCAGGCTGCTTGCAACAGTTATGCTGATGCTGGCACTACAGAGAAATCAGAAGCACCAGCAAGGACAGAAGAAATCTATTTCAAGCTGCTGCAGAAAACACCTCTGCAAATTAACACTGCAGCTTCATTTTCTGTGATGGCTGTTTGCATTCCATGTGGCAGATCCAAAGACCAGTTGTCTCATACTCATGACTGTTCTAAAAGGACAATAGAGAGTGCTTTAAGCAAACAATTGCCTCCTTATACAGTGTTCCATCTAGTACGAGGAGAGGAACACTGAGCAAAAACATGGCCAAAAATGAGAAAAAACAGGAAACTGAAAGTGGGTACATAGATGACTTAAGAAATAAAAAGATCTTTTTGAGCAAGAAAGCAGAAGGACATGGGTGCAAAGGAAAGGAATACAAAATTCGCAATCAATTCTTGCTTCTTCCATTAATCACCAGTGATTTGAGTGACCGCAGACAAGATTTTCAAGTGCTCAAAACCTGCAAGTGAAGGCAGATCAAAGAAGCATATTACAAAACACACAGCACCTTGCAGTTCAGCTGACCTCGGTCTGAGCCCCTGGCTATTAACCCACTCGAACATCGCAAGACTCCATCTTCTCCTGCTCTGTACGTTGGACACCAGACAGAAAACTCAGAAGACTTCCAGCTCTGACACTGAGCTGCTAAATAACCTTTGTCAAGCCATGAGCGGCATTCACGCTTCAGCTTCATACACGGCCTGCGACCGTGCCCCTACTTCTGACCCGCAGTACGCCATCTTGTGGGGCCAGCAGCCAGTAACGCTAAGGGAGGGACTCACCTGCCCACTCCTCCTTTAAAGGGGTCCCGGGCGCCCGGGCCAATCAGAGTGACCGACGTGACATCACGTGCACACTGCCTATAAAAGGGCAAACTCCGGGGGAAGTGTTTGATGGGGTGGGTGGAAGAGTGTTGGTTTCTGCTATGGCTAGCATGAGATTTTTGATGGTTTTTTTATATGTACTTTAAACTGAAGTTAGGGTTAATGTGTTAGAAGAAATTGGTATGTAGAGGGTCTTGGGTGCTAGGTTTTTAAACTAACCCGACTTGTAGAGCTAGGTAAAACAAAGTTTTGATTGCAACAACATTGTGTAATCCTTCTACTGTGCATCCCTAAAGAATCTACCTGCCTTCATAGTGTTGGGTGGTAGTAGACAAAGAAGATTTTGTGGTTTATGTTTTATTCTTACGCTGTGGGGAAATTAAAGTTTTCGAGGCTTTGCAGTGCACTTTTTTACAGTGTAGTGAAAAAAACAAGGCCTTTCAAAACTCTTTTGTTGTTGTTTGGCAGAGAAATAAAGGAAGAGACTTAGCCTTTGCTGGTGATGGCCAGCAACAAATTTAATTAGGGCACTGGTTTGCAATGTGACAGACCAAGTTCAAGATCTTGGACAGAATCAAACAGAACAAGAACTTAAAACTGAGTCTCTTGTGGGAAACATTACTAAGAAAAATCAAATGAAGACATTGTACCTTGCCTTCTTACCTTAGCTCATTTCATGGAGTTTACATCCTTTCTTTAAATAAAATGTTATACTTTGCTTTGTCTCCAGGTATGGTACAATACAATTGCCATCAATGTGTTTGAGTAAAGTCACTATTGTATTCACAATATTGATAAGAACTGCTAAAACATACTCTGAGAAACCAAACACTGTTTTGCTGAGACCCAAGTGTTCTCTTTGAAGCATGGCAGGCTGCAGCTCTATAAACTGCGATACTTTGCCTGTAACTGATTTATTGTTCCTGCACCCTTCCTTGTGTGCCTATGTAACTACAGAACTGTTTTATGAGCCACAGCACTTGACTTTGCTGATGTCAGAAATACCCATGCAATCACAGCCTCACTTACGCTGAATCTGGACTGCCCAGGACTGATCAGAAGAACCAGAGTTCTGTTTCTGCAGGGTCCATGGAGGAAGAAGTAGCTGATCCCTTTGGCATGGAAGACAATACCTTGCCTAGTTTGGTCTAGAGATATGGATCGTAAAGGCTCATGGTGTTCGACAGCAAGATAGTAATCCTGGCAGTTTTGCAGGAAGTCAGATATCATGGGAACCCCCTGTAGTTGCTCAGTGAATTGATGGTCTTGGTAATTTCCTGCCTGCTATTGGAAACATGACTGATAAGCTTGTTGATTTTGCAGAGCCCCTGCAGAGTCTAGGGAACTTCCAGTTTGTGGGAAATATTTCTAGTTGCTGTCCAGTTTGGACTGTAACGAAGTTTTGGAAAGATGAAATTTCTCTCAAACCACAATTTTTTTTTTCTTTTTGGGTAGAGGGTAATTTTCTGGCACTGATTATTTATGTGCACTCTTTTGTGGCTCAGATTTGCCTGGAGAACAGCGCTGTATTTTCAAAGAGTATTTCTCATTTGCCTTCCACTTTCTTATAATTTTCTGCAATTGTGGTAAAACATGGAATGTGACAAACTGACTTATTCTAACCTCCTGGTTCTCTGCCTCAGGGTTTTTCAGCCTTGGATTCAATGTCACCAACAGGAGGCAAATAGAGGAGGCTCTACATGCAGCAAAAGCAGAAACAAGCAGCTTTTTAAGCAGGAGACCTTGGAAAGGCTGGTCTCCAAGGCATATACGCCTCATAGTTAGATTCTCTGCTGTCTAGTAGGATGCAAACTTTGATTAAGGCAATTCCCACAGATGAAACATTTTAACACCACTTTTCCTGTGTGGATTCTCTGGAGTCTAATAAGGCCGAAACTCACTGTGCAGCCTCTGTCACATTTTCTTGATGTTGTAGGCAGTTGAATATCCTTGAAGCATCCATTAGTACAAAACCTAATTGGAACTGCTCATTGAATCAAAAGCTACTATGGGGAAGTGGATGGACATAGAGCATGAATATGTAAACCTCACTTTGTTTTAAGCAATGGGGATGGGAGCAGATTACTTTTTGCTTTAGTAACCATAAAGGAAAAGTAATGAAACTGCAGAAACGTGGCTTTACCCAGTGGTCTGGCTTAATGCTAGGAATAATACTTCTAGCTCCATGCAAGCTCTCAATCTACTGTTAAGCAAAGCAAAAGGAGTCAACCTGAACCACTTTTTAATAATTAAACCTTGCAGTAGTGGCTCAGATGAACTCATTTCACTTTGCATGCAGTACACTAGGCAAATGTTATTTGACTAATTATTGCATCTCAGTGCAGTGACTTGGTAGACACATCAACTGGATCATGTGTCCTCGTGTGACCATGTTCTAAATTCCCCACAGTTTATACAGACGGCTCTTTTCAAAGATACCTGGATCCCTTCTGGATCTGTCTGTCCCTGTTTGCTCTGCTTCTCATCATTACATAGATACGGCATGCAAGTATCGAAACCTCTACAGTTCTTACTTGAAGACAAATGTAGATACTTACATATATATATATATATATATGTATATGAATCATGACCAAGATTTCCCTCTCTGTACTTCAGCCAACACCTGATTTTAAAGTTGTCGGCAGGGTCTGTACCTAAAGCCTGATTTAAATGTCACTGAAACTAATGAAGATATGTCTTGTGTGAGAGTGGGCAAAATGCACAACATACTCAAATCATTATTACTTTCTGTGCTAGGTTAACAATAACGTTTCTAAAATTAACTTTATTGCATATTCACATTTAAATGGTTAACAATAACGTTTCTAAAATTAACTTTATTGCATATTCACATTTAAATGAACACTACAGCAGTGATTATATCAAGAAAATTTCAGGTTCATGTGCCCAGTTTTCGCTTGTGTCAGAGAAGGCACCAGCTCCCCCCTCCAAGGACTCTGAAATCAGTGTTTGATGATAGAATGATGAGAAGGTGGGAGTCTAATTATAGATTATAAATGGTGGAGATGCCCAGTGCCGAAAGGTCTTGGGGTTGTGCATGTTCACTCTCCGAGATTTGACCTCCAGGAGGGAGTGGAGCACCTCTCGAATGTGTTTGTGCAGCTGGGCTAACCAACAGGGAGTAGTGAAACACAAGCAAAGAGGTTTTGACAGAGCCAGAGAAAATACTTGGCGGGGAGGGGGAGTGGAAATCCACATTTCCACTTTTTTCTCCTGCTTACTATTTAAGCTGCTTGCATGCCGGGAAAGATCAGCTTTAAGTCTAAACCTGAGTGTTAGAACTGATGTGGTTTTTGGAAGGGCTAGCTATTAGCTAGAACTATGAGCATTTCTACATTATGTTTAATATACCCTTTTGAGAGTATATTTGTTTTAATCAAACAACAGAGAATAGATAGAATAACAATAATAAAAATGGACAATTTTGATTATTTAGAAGTGGGAACTTCTAGTATTCTTCTGCATACTTGTGTTTTCCTAAGAATGGGATTCATGTAGTTTAAATTAATTGATAATCAAGTATCAGTAAAGGAGGTATTCACTTTTCTTCTCCTCTATGCCTCTTGGAGTCTTTTACAAAGCAACTTCTGGTTTAAAATAAAAAAGCAAGCTATTTTTTTTCCTGGGATAGAAGTACCCAGATCTCTCTGTTTACAGGCAGAGGAAGCAAGAAACAGGATCATGTCAAAACCAGTATGTATAGGGAACCTCAAAGGAAAATTTGTTCTATTTCAGGTAGTGAAATAAGTGCAAAGAAGATAAAGGCAGTGAAAGGGAACAGCAGGAAGGTCAATAAGCAGAGTAATTCAGGGTTTACTGTTGTCTAGGATTTTTAAATAGTCTCTAGGGTAGGCCAATTAAATATCACTGTTAAACAACTTGCCCTTTTCCTATTTCTCAGGGGTTCCCTCTACACAGCTACTTTAAGTCCTATATGCTACTGCAGACCTTGAATGCATTGCAGTTGTGGGGTCTTTGAAGAAAGTGATGCAGTTTCCTCCTGGATGACAGCAGTTGTCTGTGGCAGTAATCTTGAGACATATTGTCAGGTTTAATTCCAAATAACTGTCTCTTGTAATTAGCTTCCCATTTGCCAAGCTGAGAATAACTTTGTCTAAAGCATGAGCATGTAATTTAGTGATCAGAGTTCTGATCTTGAAAACCCCATGAGAGTCACTCGGTCATCTGCATGCACTGGTGCTTCCATGCAGGGTAACTTGCGCAGTGGAGACAAGGTGAAAAGAAAATGGCTGGGCCTGCTGCAACTTCGGTTCTGGTTTTGCTTCTCTGAGGATCAAAGATACGGTTTGGATTCTGAAGGGGAAGGGGAGAGATGAAGGAAAAGGTGGGAGGAAGTGAAGGTGGGGAGTATGTATGTGGAAAATACATATGAAGGAATGGAGAAGCATGGGGAAAAAGAGATCTTGCAAACATTGGAAGATTTCTTTGGACTAGCTAGGGAGATTCTCACCAGTCAGGTGGATTCTTATAACTAAGCAATAGAAGAGAATGGAGTTCTACACGTGTAAAAGTTTATGGCTAAATTCAGGATAGCATATCAAGCTATCAAGACAAATAATATGCAAACCAGGACCAAGTTTCTTTAGGTTCTCAAAGTGAGATGTCTTTCAAACTAAGCCTAGTTTACAAAGCTTTTCAGGGCAAGGATTAAATGGATTTTTAGGTAAAAGTAGTTAGAAATAAGAATACTGAGAAAGTTCCTCTCTAAATTTCAGCAACCGTTATCAGCAGTTTTGACAACTCAAAATGCTTGCAGCTAAGTGAAAAGCTAACAAGGTTTAGTAAGTAACAGACAACTGTTTAATGAGTTTTCTTTCTTTAATTACGTGATGGAAGAAAATTGTGTCTCGGTTCCAGAAACATTTCCAGAAACACATGTGTGTGCTTAGTAACTCTGAAACTCCAGCTGTTAGCACTAGTTACAGAAAAAGTAAGAAACCTGAGTTGAAGGCATATTTTTTAGGATTCTGGACTTTCACCTTTCCATGTTGCTGTTATTAGACCATGTTACTGCAGGTTCTTCCTGATTAAAGTAGGATGACAAGATTCTAAGCTTGATTCACCACTTCAGATGGTTGTTTACATTTTTACAGAGAATCCGCTCTAAAAAAAAAATCAGAATCTCTGCCCTGACTTCACACAAGGCTGTCACGCCTCCAGTCTCTGCGCTTCTTCAGTATTCCCAGCCCAGCACCATCATCTGCTGGTTCCAGGACCCTTCACATCAGACACAGCTGAACGGCTTGCCAGGCAGCTGCATGTGGTATGTAGGGTCTCGGGGCACAAGAGACTGCTACGCCGCTCAACAACCAGAGCATGTGGCTTCAAATGAGAGCCTGACACACAGGAGAGTCCTCCTGAAGAACATGCCCTCCTCAGCTATAACCCCTTCTCCCACATCTTCACTTGCAGGTGTGTTCCCAGCAACCCAAGGGAAAAAGGGTATGAAATCTGTTTACAAGAGTGCTAAATGCAGCCACAGTGTGTACTAAGGATGGCAGAGCAGACTGCCTGACCACAAATCACACTAGACAATGGCTACTGGTTGTGAGGCTACATTTCCGTATATATCCATGGTAAAGCATCTGCTTTGCATTGTTACAAGCGAGAAAAAGCAAAGCCTATACATGCGCACTGCAGACCTTGGGCCCCCAAAGGTCCCTGATCCTCAGAGCAGGGTAAGGAAATAACTTCAGACAAGTAGCCAAATTGATTTCAAGCCTGCATGCCATAAGCTGCTTTTAAAGCATGTTATAAATGTTTTAACTGAAAGACTGTGCCTATGAGCTAGTTGAGTGCTATCATCCCCAGTTTATTTCCAATTAAAAAAAGAGGAACAGAAAGCATTTGCTCAGGGCCTCCAAGGGAATCAACAACACAGCAAGGATTAGAACTAAGGATTTCCTGTCTGATCTGCAAACCACACCTCTCTCCTGTTTACAATGTTAACTTATTCCCTAGCAGAAAAGCCATGTGAATGGAACAATTCATTCTGCTATTTCGGCCTCCCTTCCTTCCCTTCTCAGTTCATTCCTGGCATTACCTTCAGATCCGTACAAACCTGTTACCAGAAGAACCGTGTGACAATGGGAAGCAAGCAAAGAATGTGTCTGAACAGTTTCAGTTGCAAATACTCAAATGATGTTTGCTAAATTAAAGGCAGTTTGAAACACTTAAAAAATACCCTAGAAATAGTGTGTTCTTGTTAATGAAAAATGAAACCAAAAGGTAAATGAGCTCACACATCAAGGAGTAAGTTAATTAATGACTAGAGCCAATCATGCAAGTTACCTGCACATGTCATTTTTTGCATGCATGACTTGAGCAATACTAGAGCAATAGTGTTAGTACTCAGAGTAAGTTACTACTAATACTTCCACTTGCGGTACAGCTCAAGAATCACGAGAGTTTTAAAGAGGTAATATCTTTCGGCTCTTTGCATTTATTTTCCCTTTTTTTTGTTTTAGAAGTCATATTTTCACATTTCCCTCTGGAATCACAAAAGCTAAAAACTCCGTGAAAAATATAAGCTGAATTTCTTATGTCTTTCTATGATTCCAGGGCTTAGGACATCAATCTGTACACACCCTTTAAATACCATGAAAAGTTAGCAACACGAAGCTGCTTGAAAGTACAAGGCTTGACTAGACCCTAGGATCAAGAGCAAGAATGCTTGAGTTCAAAAGCCTACAGTGGCATTTTATTCCAAATTGTATATTAAATCATCGCTTCCCACAATCCATGGTTTTTAAGGAACATTTCTCCTGGCAAAGTCAGATCATTGATGTGATAAGTTCATACACCCTGCTAGCACCACACAAAGCTAGCAATTAACTTCTTACTGCAAAATGCTAGTAAAATTACAGGCTTCTTCAAAGTACAAAAACATGATTCCAAAGAGCTGATCGTGCTCTTTTTAGATCAGTTGGCTTTTTATGTATGTTTTAGTAACAACGGCTTCAATGATACACACAAGATAACTACAGGGCTTGAGCTAAGACTTATACTTATGTATCCCTTTTGAAATAAACCTGCGCAGGTGTAATTCTTCCAGCTTATAGTGAAGGATAACAGCTTGTTAACTTAATGAATGCATAAAAGTACTTTGCCTTAGTAAGAATCTAAAATAGAAGATGCTAAAACCCACTATTAAAAATAACAGGGAAATCCTATAGACAGCAGTGTTTTTAACACACTTGCTTTCAACTTCCTGCTTTTGTTAAGCAAAATTGTTTCATAAAAGTCCTTGAGGCTTCTCTTTTACTGAGGTCACCTATGGAGGTTTATTAGAAAGAAAAAATTAACACTTTTGTTCCCTTAATAACATTGCAACCCTTTCCCAAAAAGAAACATTTCTATGTATAGGCCATGAGAGTTTGGACATTAAAAAAAAAAAAACCCAAACCCAGACAAAAACAATTTGAGGCCCTTTGCAGTTCTATATCTTAGCTCCTCCCCGTCCTGCAATGTGCTTTATAAAGGTGGAGACAACTAAGGCTCTTTTCACTTGTGAGTTACTCTGTGCCTCTTAGAGATGCAGCATGTTATCAGTTAAGTCCATGTACAAATGGTTGTTTTTTTCCCCCCTGCAAGATAATCTTTTGTTATAATTGCTGGTATTACTGTTATGTTCCTTTCATTGATCTCAATGTCTTCAAAGAGACTGAGGAAGGTTAATTATCTCCTTTCTAAAGACTAATAGGAGAAGGAAATCTTAATACTTTTTAAAGTATTCTCTTAGTATGGATTTATTGGTTTTGGTGTATCTTGATTTTGTCAGTGGTACAAAGAACCTGTGTTTTCAAGCCAAAGAATGTGGTTTCTCTGTAGAATGGTGAAAACTGGGGCTGGAAAGGACTAAGGCATCTCTTACCCTTAGGCAGGGAGCAGTTCTACTTAGACTATTCCCAGTAGGTGGTTGTCTCGTCTGCGCTTAAAAGTGCCTGGTAGTGGATGTGCTGCAGATTTTTTTGGCAATGTAGTCAGTGTTTAATCATTCTTGTTAGAATAAAAACACTTCTTAGCGCCTTGCCTAAGCACTCATGGTGCTTAGTTTAGGATGACTGTTCTAATTTTGGTTTTGGTTTTTTGGGGTTTTTTTGGTTTTTTTTCCTACTGCTAGTGGGTTTTAGAGTTCCAAGTTATGGCAAATTATCCTGAGGTAGAAGATAAAATGTGCCAGGTTATCCTGAACTATATGCTTTGTTAATTGCAGCTCCTAAGTTACAGGGAGGGCTAAATCTAGGTCTTGTGAATCTCCTATCTTCACCTATGGCTGCAGTTTTAGTTTCAATAGGATTGTTAGCTTCCCATAAGAGTTCTCTTATTTTTTTGTTGGAATCATCCTCCCATAGAACTAACCACAGTGTGTATAAAATGTAGTAAGAGACTTAAAAATGCTAATGTGATTTTTTGATGAATCTCAAGTTATTATCTTTTCTTATTTTTTAACCCCAAAATACTGGGGCACCTCCTACCCTGCCAAACAAGCCTGCCTAGTTGAAAAAGACTTGTTTTCCTCCCTCCAAACAGGTGCTTCCTGTCTTACCTCTAAGACCTTTTTTCTTCTTTTCGAGAAGCCTTGTTTCCCCTGTATCCTTACATATATTTTTGCATTTGCTTTAAAATAAAACTCCTGCCAAAATTCAGGTGCATGAGTCCTGTACAAACTGTGCTTAAATAATACATTAAACTAATGTTTTGCAAATTGTGGTTTCAATTGTTGTAATTCAGACCCGCTCTAACAGATCAACTTTGGAGCTACTCTTAAACCTGTCTTGCAAACTAATACTTTAATGAATAGATGAAATTTTTCCCAAGCCTAATTAGCTTTTCTGTTTGCTTGTACCAGGCTAAAGTTAAGGAAAAAAAAAAAAAAGCCTTAGTAATTCCTGAAAGAAAATGCTAAGGTTTCCCCTTGTAGTAGCAGAGCTTTAATCCAATGAACTTTACACCTCTGAGATGACACAAGCTGCTTGTTTACCAGAGTTGGTGAGCTTTCATTGCATAAGTTTGCTCAATGATGAGTAGTGTGGGGCACTCAGTTATAGAACCATTAGACAGTACTGTTATGTTTTGTTTGGGAAGTGGCTCTCTAGAAAATAACTAGCAGTTGCGAAGTGAACTGAAAGTTAAGTCCTCTTCTGCTTTTTATCATTGTTAAACTTAACTGCCCAGTGGCTGATCAGGGGAGGATGACATTTTATGCCATTTCTGAGTATTTCCCCAACAGTACAAATGCTCAGAACTGCTAGAAACTTTAATTTCATGTTTTCCCTTTCCAAAAATAAAACCCAGTGACTTTGGTGGAACTGCTTTAGTGAGGTAGGGTGCAATATATGTCTTTGTAGTGTTCAAGTTTAGGGCAGTGAGGCAAGGACTGGAAATGCTTAAACCTTTGTTTAAACCTTGGGTTTAGTTGAAAATTTCTGGCCCTTGGCAGTTGGGGCTTTACAGATGGGGCCTGGTGAAAATGAACTTGGGTTGAGTAAAGCCTGACTGTCAGAAAAAAAAGCACATGAAAGTTCTGCATGCCCACAGAAGACTTCGTGGCATGGCAACTGGCACACTGCAAATAGCATTAAGGGCCTACCTGCTTGAGCGAGGTTGGCGTTGATGTAACGTGAAAAGGTTAGATGGGTTGGGACTTGCACCACCATGCGGTTTACCCTGTGAGTTTGCCTGAAACTCATTGCAGAATCAGGGTCTGCCTGACCTTTTGTTAAGCATGAACTTCCATGTGGCACTATTAAGGTGTGACTCAGCATTGTTTTGATAATCGTTGTTAATTAAGTGGCTACATACCTAGAGACAATTATGTGAAATTAAGAATGGGGAAACATGGGGTGAATATTAGCAAACATTTTCTAGGAGCAAAGGCTGTTAGGCTGTGAAACGCTCTCCCAAAAAGCAATGGAAACCTCTCGCGGAGACACCTCAAGTTAGACAGAATGAAGTGCAGTGGAGTACGCTGTAGGGAATTACGCTGCCCTGATGTTAACCTGCATGTGACCTCAGATGGCTCAGCTATTACTGAATTCCAGTGATAATTTTGGTGATAATTACTCCCTTTATTTCTAAACTGATTTGTTGTAATTCATTATAGTCTTGTCTAGTGGGTCAAATTACTGGGAAATTAAAGCATATACAAAATGACTTGCTGATAAGAGTTCTTTGGGGCTTCAGTTGTTTGATCAGTGATTTTAATATACTTTTTATATTCGTTGCCAGCCACATGTTACATTTTTAATTTTAAGTTGTTCTAACTTCTACAGCTCCTGATTTATGCGGCTGTGTACGGACCACTCTGTATGTAGTTTACTGGCCTTTAACAAATACAACCAGAAATGCTTTTCTGTGGACCCTCGTCCCTGTTATGTCCCTACCATTTCCTGGAGATGTTCTTTAGTCTCAGTCTGTAGAGTAAGATTTTGTATTTAAAGCACGATTGGAACGGATAAATGTTCATTAAAGCTGTGTGCTGTTGGTGGTTATGTATATTTTTAACAATAGTTACTCTCTCCCCAGAGCACTGGAACAAATGCTTAAACTCCAGCGAAATCGAAGGGGCACAAGTATGTTCTTACAAACTTTGGATCAGACCTGCAAAATGCACTCTTGCTAATTTGTGCTAACCATTAATACTAGTGTGAATACTTGTGAACACCCAAGCAAAGACTGTGATTCCCAAGATATCTTACTAATTACCCTGGCTGTGATTTAATGTTAAATATTTATTATGCTTCCTTATATTCTGTAGCTCAGTTAGTTCAAAACAAAAACCTGATATGTTGGAATTATGATCCATCCTTCTGGCACCATGATGCTAAATCTTTTCTAAGAGGGATTTTGTTGTAATTATAAGGTATGTACTGAAGCTTCATTCATTTCTATTACAGAGCTAATTGCAGGTCTTTGCTTTTTTCTTTTTTTTAGCAACAGAAATTCTTGAAACAATGCTCATTCTACTATGAGGGCCAAATTCTGTAGTAATTGTACAGCAGGCGACAGATGAATTGGACTTTATTTGCAAATTTTCCTGATAAATGGTTGCAGGACAATTTTGTTTAGGCTTGAAAAGGATGTTTTTAAAGAATCCTGAAAAAAGAGGAATGCCAGCTTTCATTCCAAATTTGGTATCGACTAAACATGGCCACAGTTTTTTAGAATTGAGTGAATTTGTTCTTGAGCTTTGGGAAACACAGACCTGGGTGTTAAGAGAAGGGCCTTAATGCTGTAGTGATCAAAAAAGAGCCTGTCTTGATTATGAACATTTTCAAACTTGCAGTGTGTTTGTTTGTAGATTTTTGGATTGCTCTCAAAATGGACTAAGCAAAATACTTGGTTCCAGATATTCCCAAACTTAGGTGAGTTGCAGTTCTTTAGAATGCCCCATATGTGTTGAGTGGTCTTTCAAACACTTAACTTTATTGTTGTTTCCAAGAATGATTTTATATGCATGTGCAATCTTTATCAGGGACATAAGAGATAAAGCTGCATTTGTCCAAAGTAGCCTATACTCTGTGCCCGTTGTGGGTTCCTGGTGTTTATTCTCAAAACATTGGGAGCCTGACTGCATTTGTGTGTTTGTTCAGAGGTGTTCAATTCCCACAGTTCTGTGTTTTGTGCTGTACTGGACTAGGAGTTGAATGGTCTTCCATTTCAGACCAGCAGCCTCTTTGGTGTTTTGAGCTGGAAATGCAAAATTAGTCTACGTGATGACTTAGGAAGCTTGTTTTCGAGGCACGTTGCGAGTTTGTGGCAGTGCTGGGTTTGCAGGATGAGCTCATGAATCTCAAAGTGAAATCTGGATTAGCAAGCTCTACATAGCCTGAGAAGAAAGAAAATGTTTGCACAAACATCTGTGAAGGGAAACTGATGACTTTCACAAGATCTTAAGTAGATTGTACTGAATCAATTACCCAAGTCCTGTATGTTAACTACAGCTGAGACTTTAACTGGGACCCAGTGAGCTAAAAAGGAGCCTTCATCCTTTGAGCTAGCAGGAGTTGAGCCAAGCTTGACTTCCAACCAGACTTGGTTGGAAGTCTGTCTTTGTAGGTCTTGCTGGCTGTCAGTGTGAAAGGTGGAGGAAGGCTAAAAATGGCTTAGAAGCGTGGCTGGGTGTGCACAGGGAATAGCAATGAGAATGGCGAAGACGCGCTTGGGTTCAACAGTGAAACGAGAGACCAGGTCTGCAGACGTTATGGAAAGCAGCCAAGAGGGTGGAAAACGTGCATCAAACAGGTTATGTGGCAACAGCGAGGAACTGCTGCATGAGGAAATGGCAGGAGAAGGAAGTGAGGGAGTAGAGGAAAGAAAAAAGCCAAAACCAAACGACGACGAGAAGCAAGGGAGTGAGTCGGTGAAGGAGTGACATACAGGGTAAGCCTGCAAGGCGTCCTGCCGAATAGGCAGGGGACGGAGGTAACGGGGACCCCGGAGGAAGCTTCCCCTGCGAGCCCGCGGAAGGGCCCG